>NW_019416527.1:279012-281184 GCF_000390285.2 Anoplophora glabripennis | reverse complement strand
GTATACGATTTGGATGAAACTTGACATGGGTATATTTTCGATGATACTGATTAAGACTAAGGCATCAGCATTTCCGTATTTTATTCGCTAATAAAAAATACCGAAAAATCGATCCCCTTTTAATTTCCCCTAACGCACACCTATGGATATATGTAAGTTTAATGATCCTCAAATGTGCACCCCATTGGTCTGCATAAGTGGTTAAAATTTGAAAAGGATTCGTCAATTAACACCCGAGTTATAGGCCTGTGTCACCTAAATCATTTACATTTGTATTAAATGAATTTTCTGTACAACCCAGTATACGATTTGGATGAAACTTGACATGGGTATATTTTCGATGATACTGATTAAGACTAAGGCATCAGCATTTCCGTATTTTATTCGCTAATAAAAAATACCGAAAAATCGATCCCCTTTTAATTTCCCCTAACGCACACCTATGGATATATGTAAGTTTAATGATCCTCAAATGTGCACCCCATTGGTCTGCATAAGTGGTTAAAATTTGAAAAGGATTCGTCAATTAACACCCGAGTTATAGGCCTGTGTCACCTAAATCATTTACATTTGTATTAAATGAATTTTCTGTACAACCCAGTATACGATTTGGATGAAACTTGACATGGGTATATTTTCGATGATACTGATTAAGACTAAGGCATCAGCATTTCCGTATTTTATTCGCTAATAAAAAATACCGAAAAATCGACCCCCTTTTAATTTCCCCTAACGCACACCTATGGATATACGTAAGTTTAATGATCCTCAAATGTCCACCCCATTGATCTGCATAAGTGGTTAAAATTTGAAAAAGATTCGTCAATTAACACCCGAGTTATAAGCCTGTGTCACCTAAATCGTAGCCACACTGTAAACCAAACTTTTAATTTTTAAAATCTAACACTCTTTATATTTGTTGTTTTTGAATTCCCCTCTTTCTATGATTACAGTGATATACAGGGTGTTCCACCTAAGAGGGAATTTTCTCTAACTCTGTAACTGTAAAATTTATAAAAAAATGGTTTTAATAAAAGTTGTCTGGAATCATGTGGGCCATGTAAAGAAAATATTTTTAGCTTTACAGGGTGTTCCATTTCGCGTGGGCGCTACATAACTTTGGTATTTTAAATGGAACACCCTATATATTATTGCATTTTTTAATTCCTTGGTAGAGTTTATTAAATGTACATGGCGTTTAAAACTTGAGGTTTTCGAGATAATCAGTTGTTTTTGAAAAAAAAAATACAATTTCGGCTCTCTAAATGAGGCTAGATAGCGTTTAAATCGTAAGAGCTAGAAACCTGCACTTTTCACAGTTCGTTTTCTATCTTGTCATCTGTAAGCAAAACGTGTACAATATTCAGACTCGAAAATGCTGAGACCTACATTTAATAATCTTACGCGTTGAAAAACTTTTTTTTCAAATGGCATGACCCATATTAATTGTCATGGGTGAATGCAAAATTGAATGCCCTTTCGACTGATATAAGGTTGTCCATACTTATCTTTAATAATTTTCCAGAAAAGTCCGGTTCTTTTCTAAAGTCCGAAAAAGTAGCTATGTAACAGCGTCAAGAAGGCCTTGCAATTGTATTAGTACGATACAACCTCGATACATAGGATTTTACAAAATCAAAGCACACCACGTCCTTATCGCATCCAATTACACCAAGAGTTACTAAAAGTAGACTTCCAGTGGAGATTCAGTTTGTTTCGTTTCGCGTTTTGTTTTAGTTGTTAGTGGTTTACTTTTGTTTTTTGACGCAAAAATGGGATCAGGAATAAAAAATCGAAACTAGCAATGATAGACCTCTTAAGGGCCCCATATTCTTTAAATAGTGTTTTCTTCAAAGACTAATAATTTCAAACATTTAATAACTGAATAATCTAAAGCTTATCAAATAATAGGAATGTTATGTCATACCACCCGAGTATTTTCAAAGACGCCGCAGTAAAACGAATAAACAGGTGCAAAAAACGATCAAATCATTAAGGTTTTAGGTACTGAAATCTACGAAAATACTAACTTTTTTATATATAATTCCACATGTAAATATTCTTATAACATTTACTTGCTTAGTCCTACATATAAAATTGTTTACTTTTATTTATAAGTACGTGAAAATAATTCTTAAAATGTGGGGTTAGAATAACAGCAAACGCATGTTT
>NW_019416527.1:273523-274770 GCF_000390285.2 Anoplophora glabripennis | reverse complement strand
ATACATTATTTTGTTATATCTCAAAGGGTTTAGGCAGCGTTTTCGTTGAAAGCTCCCAGACGGCTTATTTTTTTCCGACACCTCCAACAAATATCGTTAATGTATACAAAAACTTAACAAATTATATACTAAAACCTTCCTCGAGAACCACTCTATCCATTGGTGAAAACAGCATGAAAATCGGTGCAGTAGTTTTTGAGTTTATCGTGAACAACAATATGTAGTGATGTAGTGATTTATACTAAAACATAGGTATCTATTTTCTTGAAAAAAAATCCACAATATTTTTCAATCGCAGTTGCTCATAGTCATCGTTAAAGTTCTACAACCATATTGGAAACAAATTGACAATGCCTCAGTTCAATATTAAAATGAATATTGGTGCAAATATTGAATACACTATCATGGTTTGTTGTTTAACTTCTCTAGTGTCCCTCGTATTCACATTAATTTCATGAAACTTTTAAGCACAAAGCGCGAACTTTACCCGCATAATGTGCCCGTAAACTAATTTATTTTTTAATTACCTTTTTATCGAAGTAAATTAACTTTGTTAGCATAAAAATCAGATTTATTAACAGCTTAAACGTGTGTAATAATTTTGAGGTCGTGGCGGTCCTTTTCTGACGTATTTTTTTTCCTGTTTCAGAAAATTTACTGCAAGCGCCGAGGTTCACAACGATGTCGAGTAGTAGCATAATTAGATTAGGAATCACGAAAATCGAGATGTGTCAAGCGTTTGGTAAGTAATTTGTAGGTAATTCTGACAACTGTATTAATATTTTCTCACTTTTTTTGCAAATATCAATTCTTCTGCAGCGTAAATGTATCGATCATCAGACTATGATGTAAAGTTTTATGAGATAAACTTTTCTAACATTCGAAACTGAATTTAATTTTTACCTTTAAAATTATTGTATTTATAGTCTGTTTAGAAATGAAAGAGAGTAATAAAAGCTTATTATGTATGCAAATCGTAAATAAATGTAGTACTGGTGCTTATATTCAATATTTTTATATTATGTATTTTCCGTATAGATAAGGTGTACTTTTAACAAAACTTTGTGCGATCGGACTGTACTAAATTGTAGCAGGTAGCTAAAATTTAATCCCCGACAATCCGTCTTTGTCTATGCCGCTTCAATTTCTCGGTCCATTTCTCTTATAAGTAAACAATATAAAAACAGCATTTCAAAACATGAGACTACTTTAAGCTTCATAACCGGGTTAAAAGGGTTTTTAGTAAT
>NW_019416527.1:257037-273425 GCF_000390285.2 Anoplophora glabripennis | reverse complement strand
CATTAAATACATTTAATATAATAATCTTCTCATTCTGAGACAGCGCACATCTTTTCACGCGTTTAGCAGGTACGTAATCTGATAAGCTCGACATTTTACCCAAACAATATTATATCCACTGGCACAATAGTCACTAAACACAAGTCGAATTTTACTCTACTGCACTAGCACGTCTTCGTATATTCAGCTCTAAGACTGGATTGATCTGTCACAATACACTGGCTCCTGCCCTATGATGTATCCAGTAAAATATACTAATGTACACCCATTACCTGTTAGCATTAGTGTTACCCGATAATTACCTGAAACGAAATATTAGCACGCCCATGGCCGGTTCTTATCTCGGGGTTTTATTACTCTCTTTCATTTCCAAACAGACTATAATTAGACAAACCACTGGTGTACGTTCAATCAAACAACCTCATATGTTACTTCCTGTATGAAACTTGTATGAAACTTTTTGCAAAAAATTACTTGTTCTCTCCCCTGGTCAAGTTTCCGGGACTACTCTGTATATACCAGTTGGGTACTTGGTATTACGTTGTTCCTGTACGTCGACATGATGAAATATTAGTTCGTGTACGCTTAATAAAATAATAGTTATCCTCCATTCCCTCCTTTGTGTTCCGCGACTGTTTCCCGAACCTTGCCGTCTCGCTTAATCTTTGATAAATAACTTAATAAAGGTTATTAAAGTAAAGGAGACAAATTAAGGCGATATATAGTACCGTATCGATTAAGCAATGAGGAGTAATTATAATTAATACCTAGCGCTAGAGAGTGGCTTTCAACTTTGACAGTTTCAGGCACTTAATTTTAACACTATATTTATAAATAATTATTTACCACTCTCCTTTAATGAAATTTTGTCATGCTAGGTCGATATACCGGTAAGTAGTTGTACATAATACCTTTTTTTGTATATACAGGGTGTTCCACATAAGAGGGATTCTTCAGTAACTCTTTAACTGTATTTATTAAAAAAATGGTTTTAATAAAAGTTGCCTGGAATCAGGTGGGCCATGTAAAGAAAATATTTTTAGCTTTACAGGGTGTTCCATTTCGCGTGGGCCTTACATAACTTTGTTATTTTAAATGGAACACCCTGTATATTACTGCGCTTTTTAATTCCTTGGTTAATATTAGGTTATTAAATGTATATGGTGTTTAAAACTTACCGTTTTCGAGATAATCAATTGTTTTTTTAAAAAAATCACGATTTCAGCTCTCTAAATGAGGCTAGATAGCGTCTAAACTGTAAGAGTTAGAAACCTGCAGTTTTCACAGTTCGTTTTGGCATAAATTACTCTGTCTTGTCATCTGTGAGCAAAACGAGTACGTTATTTAGACTCGAAAATACTGAGACCTACATTTAATAATCTTACGACGTAACTTTTTTTTTCAAATAGAGTGACCCATAGTAATTGTCATAGGTGAATACCTTCTCGACTGATATAAGGTTGTCCATACTTATCTCTAACAGTTTTCCAGAAAAACCAGGTTCTTTTCTAAATTCCGAAAAAGTAGCTATGTAACAACATCAAGAAAGCCTGGCAATTGTATTAGTACGATACAACCTCGATACATAGGATTTTACAAAAACACAGCACAGAACACCCTTATCGCATCCAATTACATTAAGAGTTACTAAAAGTAGACTTTCAGCGGAGACTGGAGCTTTGTCAGTGAGCACTTGGGATGTTAAGTCAAGATGATGATTTTTTTAAACAGGTCATGTTCTGCGATGAGGCTACGTTTCATAAAAATGGTTTCGTTAATAGTCATAATTGCCATTATTATGACACAGTAAATCCTCACTAATTCCGGACAACTCAAAAGCATGTGGGGAGCAATTTTGGGAACCCATGTCATTGGACCATTCTTTTTTGACCAGCATCTAACTGGAGCAGTTTATTTAAACTATTTAACAAACACTCTAGAAGATTTGTTAGGCGACATTCCTTTAACTACACTTCGAAGAACGTAAATGCAACATGGTGGTGCTCCACCTCACAATACAGTCTTTTAAAAACCGAATTCGTTTGTGTATTAATCAAAATGAAGGACAATTCGAGCAATTGATGTAAATCAGCAGTCTAAGTTTTCTTCTCCTTGTTGTGTTCCGAGTTTCAGTTTGTTTCGTTTTGCGTTTTGGTTTATTTGTTGTTAGTGGTTTACTTTTGTTTGTCAAACCACTTTTTAATCATGCCAGTAAATATTGACACTGTCAGTGCCAGACCTGATAAAATGTGAGAGAAAAGTGCCTTCTTGACGCTGTTACATAGCCACTATGTCGGACTTTAGAAAAAAAACTTAATTTTCTGGAAAGATAAATATGGACAACTTGCTATCAGTTGAAAGGGCATTCAATTTTGCATTCACCCATGACAATTAATATGAGTCATTCCATTTGAAAAAAAAAGTTTATCAGCTCGTAAGATTATTAAAACTGCAGGTTTCTAACACAGTCAATTGCACAGTTACAAAAGAATCCCTCTTAGGTGGAACACCTTGTATTCAAGTGTGATTTTTTAGCTCAAAGCCTAGGTTTCAATTAAAAGATCGTTTGATATAGTTTTTATACACTGAGAAAAATAGATTTTTTAAATTATTGTGTCTGACTCCATTTTAGGTATTATTCTGTTATTGTGTGAATTTTCATATTTTTTCGGTGTCTGCGCAACTAAAGAGCAATGAGCGCATAAATTTTCACCAATTTTTAAAAAGTCAACAGTTACTCTAGATATTTTTTTCGTTTATCATTACTTCCTTTAACATTCAACATTTAATATTCTATTTCTAATTTCTATTAATTTTTAATAATTTATAATAGTTTGTTTTTTCACATATTTAATACAATTATTGAATTATAACAATTAAGTTGCTATTACAAAATATCAACGTGACAACCGCCACTAGATAAATTATTACAGTTCGATAAAATTTCTATTCTATGCCAGTCATGTCCTGTAATTGATTTTAAATATTTTTTTTTACTCAGAAAGCGTTAATTTTACAAAAAAAGACAATTTTTGTTTATAATGAAACAAGCTATCTGAAATAAATTTTTAAATGGTAAGGTAGTAATAAGAAAAATGTTACGTATGAAACAAGTCATAGGGGTAACTTTTTCTATCCCTTACAAGGGGAAAATCAACAAATTGTTTACTAGTACCTTCTCGATACCAGAAAACGTCTATTTAATTTCATTTCTGTCACTGTTTTGGTATTTCAGAAAAAAATTAAAACTACTTTTTTGGCACCCTATTCAAACTGTTATATCTTCACAGGGGATATTTTTTATTGGAACACCCACCTTATTTTTCGACAGGGAACCCCCTGAATTTTTTCTCACTTATTTATTTACACCATGTATATCGCACCTAAATATAGTTTGATATTTGCACGACATTTTGGGCAAAATTACAATATGCCTTTTCAAATTAAATTTTTCAGTGTGACTTGTTCTTTACAACGATATACGAAAATGAAAAACACATATTTCAGATATTTTGAACAAAGCAAACTGCATTTTAAACGTTTTAACAGTAAAGGACGATCGAAGTAAATTCCATATAATTAAGTAAGTAGTCGATAAAAATAGAATTTAAAAACAGCCCGCTTCGCGAATCTATAATCTAGTAAACTAGATGGCTAATGCTGTATCAATATTCTAGTATCTCTTCGTTTAAGGAGTATCGACAAACTCTCCATTAAATTTTCAGCCTCAACGGACGATTAACCCATTTTCACAGAACCGTTTAATGAAATTTATGCAGACTTAAGTAAATTGAACTACTTTGAAATTATCTAATATACTCATCATCCGACAAGTAGAAAATAAACGTTTCTGTATGTTTAATTTAAGGTATTTATTCAGTGCGAAAACTCTTGAAATGTTACATCTTCTATATAAGCAAAGACTAATGTAGTAGGTAACATTGCAATTAACCAGAAAGATATAATTTTATTGTAAAATTGTGAAATTCGAAATAAAGAATTGGGTAATTCTTTGGCTTATTTCATGACTAAAGATTCATATAAATATAGGTCCGCAAAAGCTTCGTTACCGATACAGGGTTTTGTAATTTCAAGAATTTTTAAGTTTTTTTTTAACCAAATAAAGCCAGAGCCTACTGGACCATTTTAAGAATTTCCATTTCATCTAACGAATTACACAAAATCGTTGTTTATTTTTTCTCGATAACGGTCGCAGATTCGAAAAAAACATAAGGGATCAAAAAGGAATAAAAGGATCTCAACAAAACAGAAAATTCGGTTTTATTTTAGAATCTACCAGCGACGCACCGTACAAAAGTTCAAGAGAAGAAAAGAGGGCATGACCCTCGAAAAAATATCACCCTGTAGACACTCACAACAATTTGGCATGCCCAATGATGTAAGCCTTACAGCGTAATCCATATTCCAAATTTGAGCTAAATATCTCAAGAACTGCAGGAGCTATAGAGAAAAAACTAAACAAATCTTGAAATTTCATCACCCTGTATAGGCGAGCGGTTCACCCCCTAAAAAGATGCTTCTAAATGAAGGTAACCGACTAAATTTTTAAAACAAAAACCTACAGCATGAAACTTTTAATAAAAAAAATTATTTTAATTCTAAAAAAAGCATAATATTCGGCAGATTTTCTACTTTACGATATATATTTTTTGGTATGTGTCAATCATTTTATTGAAGGTCTAAAGCGAGTAAAAAAAGTATTTTAAAGAAAATTATGATAACACTTCAAATTAAAATTTTCTTTTTACAATATCTTGGATTAGATTATATTTGCAATAAACATTAAATTAAATCGATATATTAGTCAGGTCAAATTATACCAAAAAATAAGAGTGAAGGTACATAAATTTACAACAAGCTGAAAGTGAGTAATTGTTTAAAACATAATTAAAAATAACATTAAAATTCCTCATCGTTCCGGTACTAGGAAAAAAATTTACTCGAGGACCTTTGGTCCAAAAAATGGTTTTTTTCGCGATATTCAGCTAAACGGTAAGTTTTATCATAAAATTACTTCGGACAAAAATTGTAGACCATAAAATTATCTATAAAAAATGTATCAATACTTTTTTTTCCTAAGAGCCACCGTTTCTGAGATATAACGATTCAAAAAGTTGTAAAAGTTGTAATCGACATAATATGCGTAAGTACGCCACGTATATACATCTCTGAAGCTGTAATATAAGTAAAAATATTTTTCCATCGGTGATTGTAACTTACACTTAACATATAAAACATATAACTATGAGAATGTTAGGTAAAATGAAACCCAACCCCTTAATTTATACGCCAGTGTAACCTTGAGACAACACGCAATAACTGGCTGTGATACGACATCTGCATTTTACAGGAGAGGTAAAACAACAGTTTTTAAAATGTTTGAAAAACAAGATTTAGTTCAATGTGCTAAAGTTTTTAAAAACAGTAATTCAACTCCACAAGAAGTTATCACCAACGGAATTCGCTTTCTTCTTTCTATGGAGTTCCTAAAAAACTACCTGCTTAGATAAGTATCGATATGCATGTTTAGTTAAAAACACTTGAAATAAAAAATAAGTGCAATTAGCTTGTCTTCCTCCAACCTCAGTTACTGTTCATCACCATCTTTTTCGGGTATATTACCAAATTCAAGCGTGGTTTGGTTATCAGCTAGACCCAAAAGACTGGGGTTGGAAGTTGGTCGACAATACATTAGAACCAATTCAGAATAGGCCTATTGGGGAAACCACGTTAAAAAAACGCGCTAAGTACACTACCTCATAGGTGGCGTGGAAACGTGTGCATTATGACGATTACAACTTTTACTACACTTTTTGAATCGTTATATCTCAGAAACGGTGGCTCTTAGGAAAAAAGTATTGATACATTTTTTATAGATAATTTTATGATCTACAATTTTTGTCAGAGGTAATTTTATGATAAAACTTACCGTTTAGCTGAAAATCGCGAAAACCCCATTTTTTGACCTTTGACCTCGAGTATTTTTTTTTCCTAGTACCGGAACGATGAGGAATTTTAATATGTTATTTTTAATTATGTTTTAGACAACTTTACTCATTTTCAGCTTGTTGTAAATTTATGTATCTTTAAATGTCTAGATTGACCGGACTATATGTTAACCGTACAAATGTTCAAAAGATCATTTTGTTTGGTTTTGTAGCCATAGTAAGGTTTTTGCAGGTAACTAGTGTAGGCTTTTTAATGTTTGTCTAGGGTTTTAATTAACAATACAATACACAGCTTCATGTGAATAACAGTAGTAACAATTTTTCGAGAAGGAGTATTCGTCTTTACACCTTCCTCGTCGTCTCGTCGTCTCTCAATTTTTGTCTCACAACAGCAAATTATGTATTAGGCGATATTAAGTAAACGCACAATAATATTATGGATATGAAATTAATAATTCTACAGAATCATCAAAACGTCAAAAAACTCTGTTGACAGTCATCAACTACGATACATATCTACACTAGTAAAATTTAAATATTCGATTTTTGGTTTTATAATTGGCTAAAATTGACTTGAAAGTTATACCAAAACTAAACTAAATAAGCTTTTTAAATCATAAAATTAACCTAATAATAATAATAATTGACCTAGCCGTCTCGAAAAATAAAAAAATTATTGGATAATTTATTGTATAGGATAATTATTTTATTTTTATTTTACAAAAATATTAAGAGCAATAAAAGTATATTAATTTCTTTTTTATTTAATTTTTAAATAATAAGTTTTTCGTTATTTTCGACAAGTTCTTAAGTTGAAATAAACGTTTCATCATCAATTTCGGATGGAACATTCTGACATTCATCTGAGCACGCACAGACTGCACAGCATTCCAGATTCGATGACAAACAGTTATAATTTTCCACTACATGAACAAAAATATTTTTGAAGCATATCTAACGCAGTTTCTCCTTCGAAATAATTAAAATCCAAACGACCATTTTAAATTTTCCGTCCATGTGTCAATGGATCAAGAGTTACAATTACACTATTTGTAGACTGTTTTTTTTTTACTCACTTTAGACCTTCAATAAAATAATTGACCTATACCAAAAAAAATATATCTTAAAGTAGAAGATCTGCAGATTATTATGCTTTTTTAGAATTAAACTCTGTTAAGTAGTTTTTGAGAAAAAAATTCCGAAAGTTTGTCGATTTCGTTACTTTTTCACATTAAATTGTAAATATCTCGGAAACGAAGCATTTTTCGAATTTCTGTCAAAGGACAAAAGGGATTCTGGTCCATTTTACAAAAAAAAACTTCAAATCCATTCGGCGAGTAATTTTTTTTACAACTCTTTTGTTTATTACAACTGACCACGCCGAAAAATATAAAAAAAATATGTAAATTATCAGAAAAATACAATTTATAAAATAAAAAAAGTTTCATGCTGTAGGTTTTTGTTTTAAAAATTTAGTCAGTTACCTTCATTTAGAAGCATCTTTTTAGGGGTGAACCGCTCGCCTAGTAGATCGGTAACGAATGTTTATATCAATTTTTAGTCATAAAATAAGCCATAGAACTAATTCCCTTCCTTGTACATGATATTTAGGAACACCATGTCTATTTACACCTCCAAAAAGACAGTTACTGTCGAGATCGTGGATTATGCAAAGAAATGTACAAATTCAGCAGTCATAAGTGTAAAATTACATTAAATTTTCAGAATAAAATGTACAACTGTAATATTTTTCGTTGGTTGATTGTACTGTTTATTTCTGTGACGTTTTAAGATGCATATAATATTTATTTTATCATCGCTTACTTGTGTTTCGAGAATTTGTACAATCACAGCAGTCCTAGGTGTAAAATTACAGGACAACTACATTAAATTATCAGAAAAATGTGTGGCAACTGTAAATTTTTTTCAATGAAGGTTTTGTTTATTTCCGTGAGGTTACGAGGTGTCTATAATGTTCATTTTATCATCGCTCTCTTCATCTTCGAGAATTTGTAATTTGTTGCCGATTTTCTGAAATAGCACATAACAGAAACAGCGCGTCTAATTCGAGAAACGCCAACAGCTTTATATTTAGGCTGGGACAATTAATATGGCCGGATTGCTTATCTTCTACTCTGAAAATGTTTATAATGGAGATGGATAGATTGTTTATTCACGTAAGTAGGCGATTAATTAGACGTTCAGTAAACCAGGTGGTATAAATATACATTCTTTCAAGTATCCTTCAGGTGTTCATTGAGAAAAAATATTTCTAAATGTTTTCAGTCGCAAACTGCTCTGTTTCGCGTTACATTTGCCTGCATAGTTTACGTAATACTTACGGTTTGGTTATGCGAGCGAGGTGATGATATATTGTTATCGTGTAGGTGATTAGTCATCTATGCCAGGGAATTTATAGGTGAAAATGATTAATTTACGAAATATATGAATGTGTCAATATTAATATAAAAAAGGGAAACTGTAAAAATTATAATAATACATATTTTACCTTGGTTATTATAAGTAGACGAAAGTTATTAACAGTTTACGAAAGTGCCATTTAGGAAGCTTTGGAACAATTTCGAATGATCATCGTGAAAGGCAAATACGAGACATTATAATAATAATAATAATAATAATTTATTTCCGTTCGACATATTACATGTATAGGAATTGTCATAAACACTTACACACTAAGATACACCTGTTAAAAATTCTGATACAGAATAATAACACTTATCAAGTAAATACGCTTTTAATGCACCCTTATATAAAAATACATTATTAATCGTTTTTATTTCGTCAGGCAGTTTATTATACATTTTTAATCCTAAATAATTAGGAGAGTTTAAAATTACTTTTTTTCTAGTAAATGGAACATGAAAGTATTTACTTTGCCTTGTATTACACTGATGAACAGAACTATTTAATGTAAATTTATTTCTATTTTGGAAAACATACAAACACAACTCAAAGACAAACAAACACGGTAAAGTTGAAATATTAAGGCTCTTAAAAATATTTCTACACGAATAAGTACTTGTGACCCCAACCATACATCTCATTATTCTTTTCTGGGCAATGGAAACTTGTGAGGAAAGTGTAGAACTTTCCCAAAAACAAAGACCATATCTAAGTCGAGAATAAACTTGAGCGTAATATACACACACAAGCTGTTCCGGATCAAGTACTGTCCTTAAATTACGAAAGAGGTATGCAAAAGAAGATAGCTTACTCACCAGTATTTCACAATGAGTTTTCCAATTTAAGTTTTTATCAATATTGAGACATAAAAATTTAACCGTTTCATTATTGGAAGAAAAACAAACATTGTTTAGTGTAAAATTAAGGGTATTACAAATTTTTTGAGCACCGTGAAATCTCAAAATTTTGGTTTTGTTTATATTGATGTACAGAGAATTTTGGTAGAACCACTCTGTCAAATTACTTAATAAACTATTACAGTCAGCTTGTAATGCAGATGTAATAAGGGAGGTGTCATCAGCATATATTGTAAAATGCGTACTACTCGAGAGAGAATCTATCTCATTCACATACAATAGATAAAGCACCGGACCTAGAACAGAGCCCTGTGGGACACCTTGTTTTACTTGGTGTGACTCAGAGTTATTATTATTAATAGAAACATATTGAGCCCTATTTTCAAGAAAAGTTTTTACCTGACCCAGAGCTAAGCCTCGAATACCATATGCGTACAATTTAGACATTAATTTTTTCTGGTCAACACAATCAAAAGCTTTACTTAGATCACAGAAGATACCCACTGGATACTCACCAACGTCAAGAAAATGGTAGACGCATTCCAAAAATGAATGCATAGCGGTACTCGTTGATCTTCCTTTGCAAAAACCGTGTTGATTAACTGAGATAATGTTAAATTTTTCTAGAAAGGTTATTAATCGGTTTAAAAAACGATATTCAAATATTTTAGAAAAGACAACAGGCTGAGTAGCAGGTCTATAATTCTCTATACAAGAGGAATTTCCTCCCTTGAAAATAGGAACAATTTTCCCAGATTTTAAAACATCTGGAAAGGTACCACATTCGAAGGATAAGTTAACAAGGTAGGTAATTGGTTGTATTATGCAACCAATAACACGTTTTATTAAGGACATTGGTACATCATCAGCACCAGATGAGTTTTTATTTTTTAATTTTATTGTCAATAATTTAAGAATTTCATCAGCATTGTAGGGGTTTAAATAAAGAGAATTGTTGTTTTCCTTCAAAGAAATAAAACTGGAATTATTTATCGTACTTCTCTAATAATCTTTTGTGGTGCATTTACAAAAAAAATCATTGAATAGTGATGCCACCATCCCAGGTTCTCTATAGTCAATAGTCAATAGTGATTTCTTTATTTTTATTACTAAGTTCAGATACAACCTTCCAAGTAGAAATTGATCTATTGTCTGAGAAAATAATTTTATTTTGATAATAAGCTCGTTTAGTTTGTTCAACCAGGTGCTGATGTTTCTTTTTCTGTATTTTGTAAAAAGGTATTAATACCGGATAAGTTTTTTGTAATATATAAATATTTCTGAAATATAAACTAGAAGCTCTCACACTATCGGTAACCATCAACTACAGTTTAAGTAAAAAAACATCAATTGAATGTAGCAAAATGTTTGCTGCATTTCAATTATTATCTCCACACCATTGTAGTAAATATTACAAGTGTGCAGTGAACTTTCCAAACCATTTCAAAAATGTGGTAAAGTTTTATTGTTTTATTTATATACAACGTTTTTTACAAATACTATCAATTTATTAATTAATTACTGTAATGAAAAATAATGAAAAAAAATATATACCGGGTGATTCAGCTTGATATTCGTGGCCTCGTATCTTTTTTACTTTAACAAATAGCTATAACAAACCCTATAGATATTTTTAAATCGCCGCTCAAACTCTTATCAAATGGCATTATTAGATCGTCTCCAGGGTAACATATATGTCAAAATTGCTATAGTCAACTGTTTTTGTTCAAATGACATACTATAGGTATATTTTTTTATCAATTCTGGAAGATATTTTTTTCTGCGTTCAGCTATATAAGGAAGTCTATAGTATCATTACAAATATTGTTAGAAAAACAGCAAAAAAGATGAACCTTCCTTTCAGTAGCTTTACTCTGAAAAATGATAGCCAGCTGCGGAAACAACTGAATTATGATGTTTCTAAATAACGGTTTGTCAAAATAATTGACATTTTGTACCTACCTACTCTATCTACATATATAGTTATAGATTCTATAACTAATAATAACATGAATACTTACTGTAACCAAGAAAAACTAGATATGTTTTTAATTTATGGAGAGTGCCGAAAGAACGCTAAAGCTGCCAGGTATTATTTATCAGAGACAACTTCCATCAGCTAAAATTTTCGAAAAGTTAGCCAAGAATTTGGCGGTAGATGGAAGTTTTCAAAAGAAAAGAAGCGTTTGTAAACCCAAAAGGGCAAGAGATGAAGAACATTCGATAAAGATGTTAAATGGCCTGCTAGATCTCCGGATATCACTCCTATAGATTTCTTTCTTTTGCCATACTTAAAAAAGTTTACCTTCGCCTTTAAATGATATTGACGACCTTAAAAACAGAATAAGAGTAGAATGTCGGAGATTAAATGAAGAAACACTAGAATGTGTTAGTGAGTGTAAATAAAATATGTTACTTTAAAAAACATAGTAACTTGTTTCCGCAGCTGGCTATCATTTTTCAGAATAAAGCTACGAAGCTAAAGCTTCATCTTTTTTGCTGTTTCTCTGGCAATATTTCTAATGAAACTATAGACTTACTTACATAGCTGAACGCAGAAAAAAAATATATATTCCAGAATTGATAAAAAATATATAGTGTGCTATTTGAACAAAAAGAGTTGACTATAGGAATTTTGACATATGTTGCCATGGAGACGATTTAATAATGTCATTTGATATAGAGTTTGAGCTGCGGTTTAAAAATATATAGGGTTTGTTAGAGCTATTTGTTAAAATAAAAGAGATACAGGGCCGCGAATACCAAACTGAATCACCCGGTATATATACGAGCTTCTTCGCAAAATATTCCTCTGCTGCACTTTTGTATTTGTCTGCTTTTTTTTCAGTGAGAGAATTTTAGTTTGGCAAAACTATTTTCATAAAAATAACCCTTGACAGATTCTTTTGGCGCAAAGGTTTAGTTCATTATAATTTTTTTAATTTTTTCACTGTTGGCAAAATACCCAGTACCTAAGTAAATTTTATAGCACATATCTCTTCGATTTTTTCGCTGAAAAAGGTTCACAATCAAAAAATATGTAAGAAACGCTGTTTATGCAAAATGCGAAAAGCATTCTCTAGATTCTCTGGAAGTAGTTTTTGATTTTCTAGCCTTCCACCAATTACCCAACTTTTCCTATTTACTCATATCAAAACGTTTCCTCGGCGAGGTATAGAATTCCCCGCTTGCAGACCAACTTTTTGTGTTTTTATTCAAAGAACGTATAATATTCGGCTGCACCCGTCCATCAATCTTGCCGGAAACTTTCAAGAAAGCTGAACGTTGCATACCTGTCGGTTAAAATAAATTAATCTTAAAAAGTTAGAGGTAGGAGCGGAGCAGCAAACTAGCTGCTTGTCCATTAACGTCTTGAATTTCCGTTCAATTAATGAAAATTTCAGTAGGTTTACGATGCCTCGCGTACGAGAAATCTCTGCGGGGGTGGCGGAAGAAAGTTAATTTGTAGTTTTCCTAATGGAATCAATCCCTTAAAGCCGTATCGGTTTACAAGCTAAGAATTATGTTGGTGCCTACGTGTTCAGTTTTTCAGTAGGACAGAGCCTTTACTTAAAAGAAAGTACAGCAAAAAGTTGCCCAATTTTATTAGTCAGTGGTGCAACATTTTTTTTTACTTCCCGTAGTAGTGGTTGCACTTCATTGACTCATTATTCTGCTGGTAAAACAATCTGTTAAGCCTTTCTGGACATATTAAGAAAATACTATTTTTTATGAACTTTAACACCCTGTATCTTTGCAAGGGGGCATTTTAGAACAAAGGTTTATTTAACCAATTATTTTGTTTTAGCAAGAAGTTGTGGTTAAAATTCTTATGTCTAAATATAACATCCAAGGAGATTCAGTCATGTCATTAATTTTAACCACGTATTCGGAAGGCGTAATAAAGACAGAAAATCGAAAAAAAAATTTCATGACCTTTTAAAAAATAAGCAAATTATGCCTAAACTCCCGTTAATTTGGCGCCCATCTTCAGAACACATTTTATGACAGGGAACGCGCCGGCAGCTGCAAAACGTTCGAACGTTGAAGCGAAACAGCAGATTTCCCCGGTCGTCTTGATTTTTGCAATTGGTTTCAAAATCAAAGTGCAGCGGCTCCCAATTTTATTAACAATGGACGAATGAGTGTTTTTTTAGCCGTACTGGCATTTTAAATAGGTAGGTGCCATACTACTCTTTGAAAAGCAATAAGTCACTAGGTATGCGTACTACAAACTGAATCATTAATTGAACATAATACTAAAAACTCATATTCATTTATAAAACATAGCGAAAACGTTAACGATATTAAAAATACTAAATAGTAATAACCTAACATTCGAAAACGGTAATTTTTATGTTATACATTTGTTTTATTAACAAATAAACAATACTTGTTGATATTTAAAATGTAAAAAATATCTTATTGGTTCATGTGTTAGGTAAAAAAATATGTTTTTTCCAGGGTTGCGACAATTTAAATTAATTTGATTTAAATCAAGTTGTGTAAAGCCAATAATCTAAGTAAATCAAACTTCAGAAAATTAAAATAAAAATTACAGTTTATTTAAAAGCTAGATACAAATTACACTGAAAAAATTCAAATATAAAGAAGAAAAGGTTACACATATAAGTCAAAAGTTCAGGAAAATGGAGTTTTTAAGCATTTTGATCTATTTTCTGTTTTTGAATGAAATTGGTCCAGCTTGTCTGACTCTATGATGATAAATTGGAACTAAACGAGTGCAAAATCATACGTCTAGTGAGCTGGTAGAATAATTTGATTTTTATAACTTTCGTCGATCGTAAATGACGTTTATTGTGAATTTTGACCTGTTTTTTGAATTTTCCCGAAAACTCAGACCCGTTGGGCAGGCAGATTCGGATTCAACGGAAAAAAATATATGCAACTACATGGGTCTGAATACCAGATCCGATACTTTTTTTTGTGGGGCTGTGATTATTGTAAAGTTTGTACAAAAAAACTAATTTATCTGATTTTTCGCTTCCTAAACGATTTCGAATTTTAGAATGAATCAAACCTTCCTTCAACTTTTGTTAGAGGACATGTTAAAAAATTATTTAATCTTTAATCTCGCTTGTTGCGCGTTGCGCGGCAGATTATAAAGACAGGCGAATTTTCAAGTATATTTTAGCTTATTTTACAATTACAGAGAGATACAAAAAATATATATCTGTTAATAATATAATATACATTGCTAATGTTAATTATTGGGATGTTTATGTAAAAAAACAAAATCAAAAAATCATAATTTCATTTTTTTAAATTCGTGATTTTTTACTTTTTTTTTAAATCATGATTTTTATCAACGCTGTTTTTTTCCTTATCGTTCACCACGTATATAGAAAATTTATATCTGGGAATAGGTTCTAGATATTCCACTATCTTTTGAACTTGAATTAAATGTAGAAACAACGGAATTTGAAGAGAATACAACAGTAAATGACGAAACTAACACAGACAGTGGAAAATACCAATATAGTAACTTGTTAGTATCTACACTACAGGAGAACATATTAAAGTAACAGATACATTAAACGAATGGCAAATTGAAAAAGAATGGTGATATCTCAGTCTCGTTAATTTTTAAAATATTGAGACAGGTGTTAATTTATTATTTGAATTAGATATACATCTATTTAATTAAATTATTATTTCATATCATTTTGAGACAATGAGAAAAAACAAGACTTTAAATTATGTAAAAAGAACAGACTCTGGTATCTAACAAAGTAGTGATACAACCTAAACTGTTAATTTTAACATGTAGTTTTCATTCAAATAAAAAATCCTCAAGCTCACAAACTTCAAAACATAATAGTTTCAAATACATAACAGTTGTATCAAAACTGTAAAATTAAACTTGGATTTTAAACGTTTTAAAACCACAATGAAAGAAGAACGATCGCTATAAATTCCATATAATAAAGTACACTCATTCAAAATTGAAGTTAGATACCCCCGCTTCGTGATCTATAATCTAATAAATTGGATGGCTAATGTTGTATCAATATTCTAGTAGCATCTATTCGTTTTAAGGAATATCGAAAAACTCTCCATTAAAATTTTAACAGATGATTAACCTATTTTAATGTTAATGACAGTTTTGCAAATTTAAGTAATTGATCTATTTGTTTTTTATCTCCTGTTTAAGATCCTTACGATAATCTTATAATACTCAAAATTTTCAAAACAAATTTGAAAATTTCTTGGTAACGTTAGTTTTTAATATACTGATTGGCGTAACACATAATTTTTCAAAAGAGTTTTAAAAAATAAAATGTATTTTATAGCAAGAAATAAAAATGTAGAGTGCATTAGCGACAAGTGGCGTAAGCCCGTAAATAAAAAAGGCATTTTTTTCTCGAGTAAGTAAAGTAATTTTTCTACTCAGACGTAACATCCTGTTTAATGTAATTTAAAATGAACTGTTACTATGTAATTTATTAATTATTATTTTTAGTCTCTCTCATAACAACACTACATATTTTTCTTTGCTTAATTAAAAAAATCTTAAATTTGACATCACTATAAAAGTTTCACTTTAAATGAATACAGGGCCATAACTTTCTGCACAAGGGAGATATACAAGGTGTAACTGAAATAAGTATTCAAAATTTCTGAGCTTGTAAAACAAGTCGAAAAATGACGAAAACTTTAGTACAATTTTTGTCAGTGGCTGCTCCTAAGGGAGCTACGCTCTTCTAAAGGGGTATCCTCGGAAACAGTTTTTAATGCGTAACATCCAAACGGCTCGACATTAAGTCACGAAATTTTGGTGAGATATTAACCTTGACGTGCTTAATAAGTCTCATAAAATACATTTCAAAATTTGCTACAGGGGCGTGAGAAAATGCAGGACCCAGGGACAAATTTAATCATATCTTTTTTGTAGTCAATTTTTTCTAGTTCCTGACTCGAAAATATTGAAATTTGAAGTATTTAACATAAAAAAGGTCCTCTTGTTAAATTTCACTAGGATGTGCCGTTTTCCAGTAAAATCGATTTCAATCATTCCCAACGTGCTCCAAATTCAACTTTCATTACATAGCAAAATAAATTAATTGCAGTGTGCCATGGGGAAAACAACTAGTCTGACAGTTAACAGAAATGTCAA
>NW_019416527.1:0-252092 GCF_000390285.2 Anoplophora glabripennis | reverse complement strand
ATATACAGGGTGGTCCCGAGGTAATGGGCCAAAATTCATGGGTAGATTCCCCAAGCAAAAATATTGCGATTTAGCCGAACTTACCTTAGTCCAAAAGTTGATAGTTAAAGAGATACAGGGTGTTAAATGTAAAATATTATTTTAGTTTATTTCCATTTATTTCTTAATAAATGCAAATATCTACACAAAATTTTGGGGTTTGGGGTTCTTTGGATAGAGGAATTGAAATTTGTTCACATTTTTGGTTATAGTTCATAGAGGGCGCCAGCTGCCGTAGATTGAAGGAAACGACATAACTTTTTTGTACTTTAAGGTATCTCATCTTTGGTATCAAATTCTTATTTTCCAACTTTTTTTACACGAAAAAGGTAGACTTTATGAAAGTAGCTGTCTCGCACCGTTTCCGAGGTATTTTTTTTTAATAATGCTAATCCTGGAGCAACGAATTTATCTTGTGAAATGTTAATGCAGTCGGTAATGTTTCATATCGTTATGCTGTATAAATTTTTAATGAAAATGTAACTGTAGCTCGTAGAGCCGTTCGCAAGCTAATTATAAAATTTGATACCCCTGATGATATAAAATATCAAAAAGATACAAAAGAATGCAATGATAACGATGGGTTCTACTTGTAGTTATGGACTCTGTACAAGACAATCCAAAGGTATCACTCAGGCAAAAGTCAGAAAATACAGATATTCAATAGATATCAACAATAAAAAAGTTTGCAAGTAAATTGTAAATAATAAACCATGGTAATAAGAGCACTATAAAACCACAATATTACTGAATAAATGGCATTGGTTAAATCGAACTGGTGAAAAGGCATATACCTAACTGCTAATACTAAAAACACATTGCAGTCGTCCAGCTACGTAGTGCTTTTAAATATAACTTCAAACTTTTTCCTTGAAACCTATAAAAAATTTCTGTTTATTGGCGCAATATCCTCAAAGCTTTTTGGATAAATTGTGAATAATCCTTTATAAACAGGGTGAAAGAAGTTTGGTTGCCATTACTTCAACACTAGATAGAGACGAGATACGAGATAAATGAATTGTATATTTACAGAGGCGTAAGATTAAGTTTTCAAAATACAGCGAGTATTAATATTGGGGAGTTTCACCACTACGTGACAACAGCGCTTAACCTGCTGATGCACACCACGTGTACACGCGGCAAACTTGTCCTACGGAAAAAATGTAAACAGCTATTATTGTGAAACATTTAGTAAATTCCAGGACAATTGTTTTCCAGTTTTTAAATAAATAAAATAAAATGTATAGATTTTGTAGTACAAAGTGTAGTGTTGTGCTTAAATATTACCTCGAATTTTGAATCTCTTAAAACAGGAATTTAACTTTTAATCAAATTACGTATAATAAAATATGTAAAGTATTCAAAAGATTCACATCGTCCAAATAATCATACGTATTAAAAATAATTTAGGTACTTACCAAAAAGCAAAATTCAGTAATTTTTAAGTGCACAAGTATAAAACAAACTACATACAACATATGCTCAAAATGTCCACCATTTTCGATGCACGCACGACACCTTCGAATCCAATTCACACACTTGCTGGAAAACACCTCAAGAAAAGGAAATAGTGGTACGCAAAAAACACTCCGACACGGTCGAATCCAGATACCAACGGAATTGCGTATTAGTGGTTGCTGAACACCTTAGTACCTCGTGTTAATAAACCGCCGCGCCGTTGTCACATTGCTCGATATGAATTTCATCGAATTTTAAATTTATTACAACGCTAATTATTTTTTAGAATTAAGCATAAAGAAGTTCAAGAAAGTGATAAACATTGTAGGTATTTTATGTTATTCTATGCACGCAGTTATGTCAATATTCCTTAATTAATCGAACTTTTGTACATCAAGTTGGAGATTTTGATAATTTTTTTCTCGGAAATAGTTGAGTTTTGGACCCATGTCATATAAGGTTTTTTTGTTTATTTTAATGTATCCTATCGTCTTAAAATTAAGACAGTCACACTTCTAACACCCTGTATAGACGTATTAGCAGTCATATTGACCGCTGATGTCAATATTAAATACCTGTATCGGCACATCGCTGACGGTGAATGTAGACAAAATGCTGCGGCCACAGAAAGAAAGAAAGTGAATCTTTTCGCTTTAGCGAGAATTGTAACAGTTATGTGACGGTGAAATTTTTATGAAAGAGATATTCGAATAAAATCTCCAGAGATTAAATTTACGGTCGGTGGGGGGCGTGCCAAATAAAATAATGCCCCATTGATTGAATCGAAGCGCTAATTGCTAATAGATGGAAATTCCCAGTTTGCGTTGGCTAATAATTACCTACTATATCGATACAGATACACGAAGCGGGCGCTATTCAGGTGGTAGGTACACGTTGTGTTTGCCCCGGGCACCCAGCGTAACGGGCACCGAATCGTTGGATAACAGTACGAAGAGGATTTTGCATGTTTTCAATGTTTAATGTAATGTAAATCAGCCGAAGTGTGTTTGATTGATAAAAAATTTATTTTGCGAAGTTTTCAGAAAAATCATTGTTCGGGTTATACCCTTTTGAATCCTACCTCGGTGGACCTTGGTGCAGGATTCTGTTGTTAGTACCAATAAAATACTCGTTTGACCTATTGTCTACCTTCTATATATTTATTAATGGACTGTATACACTGTTTATGTCTTATTAGCGGGAGTAGCGCTGTGTGACGCTCGTCCCCACGCTGTCAAACTTGTCTACTCAACTGTACTTATCTGCCCAGAGTCATAGAGACGCACTCAGCATCCACCCCCGCTAGTGGCTCCCAACACAGGGCCGTATTTTATTAACTTAATCTCTAACATATAGCGCTCGCCTTGAAAGTATCAACTTTCAACAATACAAAGTGAGCATTGCTATTACTACAAATCAACCAATAATTCCTTAATCTAATGGTAAAACACAAACCCTCGTCACACTTCTCTTCACTACACCAGAGGCCATTTTTACACTTACTACGCGCACTATCTTGTCTGGTCCTGGATGGAGTTGAGTTATTCTCCCTAAACGCCACATCCTCGCAGGTAAGTTATCCTCCTTGATGATCGCCAAGTCTCCTACCTTGATTGCACTGCTAGTTTGACGTTTCCATTTATTTCTTTCCTGGAGCGACGTCAAGTACTCTGAAGACCAGCGCTTCCAGAAGTGACCTACTATAACTCGCATACGTTCATACAGTTTCAATCTGTTTACGGGCACCTCCTCAGGGCAGCGCTCGGGAATAGCCATCAAGGCGTCACCAATCAGGAAATGTCCAGGGGTTAGGGCGGTAAAATCACTAGGATCAACGGATAAGGGAGTAAGCGGGCGGGAATTCAGTATTCCTTCGGTTTGACACAACA
This sequence comes from Anoplophora glabripennis, assembly GCF_000390285.2. Classification (NCBI taxonomy): domain Eukaryota; kingdom Metazoa; phylum Arthropoda; class Insecta; order Coleoptera; family Cerambycidae; genus Anoplophora; species Anoplophora glabripennis. The sequence goes on along the minus strand of NW_019416527.1, from coordinate 248,706 downwards.
CTGTGTACAATTGTTCATAAGTCAAATGAGCCTCACCTATAACCTTGGTCAATAGCCTTTTAGCTGATTTTACGGCGGCCTCCCACAATCCTCCAAAATGAGGAGAACGAGGAGGTATTAATTTCCACGTAATATCGTTTTCAAGTAAAAAATTTCGAATTTCGTCACAATGAATATTGTTTTTTATCCAAGTGATATTTTTTTTCAATTCACCCTTAGCACCTATAAAATTCGTACCGTTGTCACTGTAAATTGCTTTGCATAATCCACGGCGTGACACGAATCGCTTTAAACAATTCAGAAATGAAACGGTCGTCAGGTCACCCACTAACTCTATGTGCACAGCCTTGGTGGCAAAACACACGAATATGCAAGCGTAGCATTTTACAAGTTTTCTTGTTCTTAAAGTTCCGTCCTTTACTAATATCGGACCAGCCATGTCTATTCCCGTCGTCAAAAAGGGTCTAGTTTGTGTTAAACGCGCTGCAGGTAAGTCTCCCATCAGCGGGGTAAGCGCCTTAGGCCGCGATTTAAAACATACAACGCATTTCCTAATCACCCCCTTCACCGTATTTTTTCCGTGTATGGGCCAGAACCTTGACCGTATCGACGATAAAACTGTTTGCGGTCCAGCATGATAGAGACGGTAATGCTCGTGACGAATTAATAAAATCGTAAGTGAATGTTTGCTCGGTAATAAAATTGGATGTTTGGTATCGTATGCTACACTTGAATGCCTAATGCGACCCCCTACTCGTATTATACCTTCAGCATCCATAAATACATTTAACGCCAATAATTTAGATGATGCAGGTAATGGTTTTCCCTTCCTCAAACATAATAGCTCGTGTCCAAACATGGAACCTTGTACCAATTTTACCAATGCATTTAAAGAAAATTCTAGTTCCTCGCATGATAAATCTCCGTTTGTTCTTTCGCCGATCGAGACCTTAGCGTTGTTTTTAAACCTGTATATGAATGCTACGACGCGTTGAAGTTTCGTTAAATTAGAATACCTTTCAAATATCGACTCATCACAAGATACTACAAAATTCAACCTTATTGACTTTCGCCTTTCTGCGTCTAAGATGCCCGTATCACATTGTACATTTTGATTTAGCGGCCACTCACTCTCCGACTGACTCAAAAAAGTCGGACCGTGCCACCAAAGTTTCGAATTAATTGTTTGTTGTACGCTTGCGCCACGCGATAAAATATCAGCTGGATTTAATTCTGATCGTATGTGACGCCATTCCTCTATACGTGTTCTCCCTTGTATTTCAGCCACGCGGTTCGAAATGAACGTTTTCCAAGTGACCGGTTCTGCCGACAGCCAATGTAATACAACCGTACTATCACACCAAAAATATCTGCGATTTACCTGTATATCGAGCGCTGTTTCGACGCTTTTCACTAGTTTGCTCAATAGCACCGCAGCACATAACTCGAGCCTGGGCAAGGAAACAGTTTTTAATGGCGCGATTCGAGTTTTTGAACATAATAACTTAGAATGATGTTTTCCCGCGGTATCTGAGGTCCTTACGTAAATACATGCTCCATAGGCTCTTTCGGATGCGTCGCAGAATGCATGTACTTGACAATTTGTTATTTTAGTTGCCGTCACTTGTCGCGGAATTTCGAGTTTAACTAGGTCTGGTAATTGTTCTACAAAGGTACTCCAAGAACCTTGTAAATCATCGTCTACAAGTTGATCCCAATCGAACCCGCCTTGCCATAATTTTTGCAAGATCATCTTCGCCCGTACTATTACCGGAGATATCAGACCACATGGGTCAAACAATTTTGCCGTCGTAGACAGAATAGAACGTTTCGTGCTTACTTCAGGTATTTCAAAATTTATCGCGTAACGTAAAACGTCCCTCGTTGAATCCCAAATTAACCCTAAAGTTTTATGGTTCTCATCAGCCGCTATCGTATACGTACAGTTAGTTTTTTCCACACTTTCTATAATTTGTTTTGAATTTGAACGCCATTTTCTTAACGGAAAACATGCCGCATTCAGTATCTCAGTAATTTCATTTTTAAGTTGTATAGCCTTTTCTACCGTGTCTGCCCCTGCAATCAAGTCGTCCATGTAAAAAGAATTTTTTATAGTTTCCGCGGCTTCCGGATAAATATTTTCGTATTCTATTGCAGCTTGAATCAAACACCGAACCGCCAGAAACGCCGCTGGAGCTGTTCCGTAGGTAATAGTATTTAAATGATAATGTTTAAGTTCCAAGTTAGGATTTTCGCGCCAGACAATTCGCTGGAAATCACGGTTTTCACTTTTTACTGTTATTTGCCTATACATTTTTTCAACGTCGGCTGTAATAACTACATTGTATTTTCTAAAGGATAAGAGAATCGAAAATAAGTCTCGTTGTAACGTAGGCCCTACCATTAACGTTTGATTCAACGATAATCCTGTAGTGGTTTCCGCAGACGCGTCGAAGACAACGCGCAATTTTGTAGTGGTACTGCTTTCTCGTAACACCCCGTGGTGTGGTAAATAACTTTTTTGTGCTCCGTTATCATTTTTTATTTTAATTTCGCTCATGTGCCCTAGTGTTTTATACTCGTTCATAAAGTCATTGTACATTTTACCAAATTCTTTATTTTTTTGTAATTTCCGTTCTAAATTAAAAAATCGCTTAACTGCCATTTCGAGTGAATCGCCCAAATTGTCTTTGTTGTCCTTAAATGGTAGACTGACTTCAAACCGACCCGTAGCATTTCTAGTAAAACTCTTTGTAAAGTGAGTCTCGCATTGTTGTTCCTCGTTTGTAAATTTAATTTGCTTGTCCTCGCAATTTTCAATTTTCCAAAATAATTCTAAATTATTGTATAAGTCTTCATTTGATATGTTTAAGTTACATACCATTTGTTCGGAAGTCAAAACATCCATGTCCCCGGATACTACATAACCTAACTTAGTTTTTTGCAGAAAAGGCTTACCCTTTCCCAATTTTATCGTTACTGAGAATATCAAGGAAAACACCCGCCCCCAATAATATATCTATGTCCTTTGCTTCATTAAAATTTTCGTCCGCCAATTGTAAATTTGGTGGTATGTTCCACGTTGAAATGTCAAAGGACACTTGTGGTAAATTATTTGTTATTTCCTTAATAATTAAAAACGATTGTTGTGTTTGATACTTAAAATCGCTCGAAAATACCGTTGTGTCTAATTTTAAATTGACGTTATTTAACATATTATTTAATCCTCCTATCGCCATGTTTATTGGCTTCGTATTTAATTTCAATCTTCCCGCAAACTCATTCGTAATAAAATTTGACATGGACCCATTATCAAGTAATGCCCTGCCACGTATTAACGAACCGTCAGCGGTCCTTACATACACGTTTGCCGTAGCTAATAACACCCTGTGTGATACTGGAGTCGAAATTCTAGCCGAATAATTGTTACTCATCTCAATATGCTTGTTAACGTTTCTGTCCTCGGACTGTGGCATGCTTCTTCTTGCCCAGCTTCTACGTTTTTTGTGGCCGTCTCGCCGTGCCCGCCACCTGCTCCTAATTCGTTTTTTGCGCCTTGTTTTCTATGCAATAAGAAATGATGCTTGTTTTGACACATTTTACAGCCTTCCGTTCGGCAATCTCTTTGATAATGACCTGGTCTTAAACAATTACTACATAAACCGTTTTTATTAATTTCTGTGTAACGCTCAGCTATAGACATTTTTGCAAACTTGTCACATTTAAAGTTTAAATGAGGTTTACTACAAAATGAACATTTTATTTTTTGTTCGGCCGTATGCAGTGAAAATGTTTTTTCATTTGTTTCTACATATTTCCTTTCTCGCGACACATTTGATTTATTATCTACCGATTCTAAAATGCTGCACTGTTCCGCTAAAAATTCGGTTAAGTCAGTTATTTTCGGATCATCCTTTTTGCTAATAATTTGTTCAAATTTACGTTTTGTACTTGGATCTAATTTTGTTGATAAAATATGAATTAGAAGCGTATCCAGGCCCGGATCCAGAGGGGGTGGCGATGTGGCGATCGCCACCCCCAAAGCACAACATTTTTTAAAGATCTTCAATTGTCCAAACGACAACAGGCAGTTAGTCGATATTAATGCAAGTCCCCCTTCCTAACCTACACCTTACGTCATCAAAAAAATAACAACAANAGGTATCACTCAGGCAAAAGTCAGAAAATACAGATATTCAATAGATATCAACAATAAAAAAGTTTGCAAGTAAATTGTAAATAATAAACCATGGTAATAAGAGCACTATAAAACCACAATATTACTGAATAAATGGCATTGGTTAAATCGAACTGGTGAAAAGGCATATACCTAACTGCTAATACTAAAAACACATTGCAGTCGTCCAGCTACGTAGTGCTTTTAAATATAACTTCAAACTTTTTCCTTGAAACCTATAAAAAATTTCTGTTTATTGGCGCAATATCCTCAAAGCTTTTTGGATAAATTGTGAATAATCCTTTATAAACAGGGTGAAAGAAGTTTGGTTGCCATAAGCCGACCGTATAACTCTCCGATGAAATTTTCCATGTCCCGTTCCAGCATATCGGTTTATTTTGTGGGACCGGAATGTCTTCCCGTTACCTCTTCCTAGTTCTATTATGACCGTCCCCGATAACTCTGATTGTGAGTTTTACGTTAAATTTACCTACCTACCTTTGAAATTTGAAAAACAACCGCCATCAAAGAATATATCCACACTGAAAAAAGTGTTTCGTAAAGGTCTGTTTTAATTGTAGGAATTTTTCTGATAACCTACATTAAAAGCAACTCTTCCGATAATGTGGAAGAGACTTCAAATGTAGATACAAAATTTTCTATATTTTGGCGGATGCGCTAATGTTAATAGAAAAGTTCTACACGAAACCGGTTATGACGGTTAATAAGATAAAAAAGGAGATAAATAAATAAATAAGATAAAAAATTGCTGCCATGAGTATATATTTTTATGCCAAAGAGTAGGAATTTATTATACAGTCCCCGGATGGTGTACTCTTGTAAACTTTTTTATTGTTGATTTTTTGAGAAAAAGTTATTCTTGATAAAAAGTTTTGCTTATCTTGGGACGCCATGGGCAGTAATCAAATATGTAATAAAACGTCGTCCAACGGTACAGGGCGTCCAAAAAAATTCAAAATGTAAAATGGTATTTAACAAAGTTGTTCGAGAACTCAACTGCTTAAATACGAGTTTTAGTCAGAAAGGTACAATAATCACATTTTGCAAATAAAAAAAAACTATATTATATACAATATAATTGCCGTGGATATTTCCTTATCAATGTCAAAGTCTATACAGGGTGGTCCCGAGGTAATGGGCCAAAATTCATGGGTAGATTCCCGAAGCAAAAATATTGCGATTTAACCGAACTTACCTTAGTACAANACATCCTGTTTAATGTAATTTAAAATGAACTGTTACTATGCAATTTATTAATTATTATTTTTAGTCTCTCTCATAACAACACTACATATTTTTCTTTGCTTAATTAAAAAAATCTTAAATTTGACATCACTATAAAAGTTTCACTTTAAATGAATACAGGCCCATAACTTTCTGCACAAAGGAGATATAGAACAAAATTTTTGATTATCCTTTAAAGACCATTTTTGACTAACTGATACCCTAGTGTATACGCTTAGGTCTCGATTAAACGAATTGGTTGACTCATCGTGCGAATAGGTTGCCATAACCTATATTGTACGTTACACATACGTAAGTAAGTATAGGTAACAATCTAACTATCCATTTATTTAACCAAATATTAATAGGGACTCAATATATTATTGTTTTTAATTATTTTAGTCAAACTACTGCATTTAAACACTAAATAACCGAATAAATGGATACAGTACACGCCATCTACTACGCCACGACATGACTTAATGAGGACGATGGGAATAGACAAAGACAGCGCACGACAAGCATAGAATGGGGTGGGGTGACTCAATAATGAGGACATTTACTCCGATTTAACTACAAGTGTATCAAATACGAGTTTATCTGGCGAATGTATTTATATTTGAGTGAAACTACTCAGTTTTAGTTCAAATATTATCACAAATTAGTAAAATTATCAAAATGCTCAATATTGAGTGAAAATGTACTCAATGAATTCACTCCGTACCTTTATTGCTTTCACTCACACCGATTTTTTTATAGTGTATATTCGGATAGAAACAGTTTTTTCTTAGAATTCGCTCATTTCTTTTGGTTCAAATTTATAAAATAATATCACGCTTAAAATTTTTGTTGTTTGATTGATGTTACTTAATTATATCCTAGTATGCCCTTTTGTTTAATTTTCGACAAATTTTCGATGAAGTTTGTAGGACGCTCTGTATTCGTATACGATATTAGATGTTTTTTTCTCATTTTTGGCAGTGAAAGTTATTCTTGAAGCTATATAATTATTTTGTAGACGCCTTGTATATAATCATGTATTATTTTGTAAATTATCAATGCTCTTTTTAGTTACGATGTTGTTCCAAATCTTGCATCAAAATTGAAATGGTTACGGTTGCGCAACTTTTTGAAACTGCAAAATTATCATGTAACTAATAAGTTCTAATAAACCGTCTCTCTGCATCCATTAGCAACTTCAGCATCCAGTCGATTAATAGGCACATTCCAACAGCGTTGGCCTATGAAATTCTCGTTTGTTACGAGCCGTGATTTGTAACGCCGTATTTATATTCGCTAATGTTTCATCCGCCAGACGGAGTTACCTGAATAGTTCACCCCGAAAACCGTTAGTTTGGCAGCGCGACAGCAAATTACGTGATATTTTTGAGCGATTTTATGCGAATTTTCAAGTCACGGCACGGTTGATTGTTTTTGTGAATCACTAGTGCCATTTTGCGATAAAACTATGAATTCCTTTCCAAAATATTCATTTGGCTCTTCCAAGTTACTTTGACGTACTGAGAATATCCAGAGTAAAACATTAAGAGCTACATTTCATATTGAAATACCACCACATCGGTTTCTGTTTATCCATAGTGACCATTGTAAAAAGCATTTCTTTATATAGGTTGTTTATTCTTCCTGTGATATAGGTATCTCTCTTTCCAGTATATAATATCTTGATTTATTACTTTTTTCGTAATCAGAATAGATTTTTTAACAATTTTCAAAAAAAAATCATTTTAATTTATTATGAAACAATTTGGAAAGTGAAACAATTTTTTGATAAAACTTATCGCTCTACATGAGCTAACTTTAATTAAAGTACAGAAATTCTAAAACCTAAATTCACTTTGTTGACTTTTAGTCTTTTCTAAATCAGTCCTGGTGTATTCTAGGACTGATGATTTCTTGCATCGCTCAGTATCTCGCTTTTCTTTGCTTGATTAGCTTTCTGTTTAATTAATTCTCTCACCTACTGTTGACCTTGTATTACATATCGAAACCCTCTTCTTGTTTATATTTGACTTTTGACTATAGTTGGTTTATTTTCTTCAAACTTGTAAACTTTGGATAGATACTTGTCTTTTATCGCTTGCCTTTTGACTTTTTATTTTTTCCGCACTTAAGTTATTGCTTATTTTTGCTTACGTTTGTTTCCTTCAACTGTTTGTTTTTATACGATTTTCCTTGAAAATTTTATTTGCGGATTTTATAATGTTATTAGGCAATTGCAATTGTTTTTTTTTTGTTTCAGATTGATGTTCACACTACGTGACTTTTTACAGACTGTGACAAAGCAAATGACTGTTGCATGTTATACAAGAATATCGTTTAGAATGAAAACTTTTTTTTAGAAAACTCTTCCACTGCACTGAATCTGTCTTTATATCAGCTTTTCCTTTTTCTATAATTTTTAATCTTTCTTCTGATATATTGTTCAATTACGACCAAATTTTCTAAATTTTGGTTTCCCTCCTTTTTACTTCTTGAAACTAAACACTTCTAAATATATTTTCTTACATAAATATTTTCCTTACAAATACTTTTACATAATTCTTTACAAATATTTTTTCCAATCTTGTTTTTATTAAAAATTTTGTTGTTTTATGGGTTTATCGTTACCAAAGTTTGTTTTTCTCTTATTTTTTGTATTAATTTTGAATTACAAATCTACTAAAGTTATTTTTTGATATCTTTTTATATGGAAGTTATGGTTATTCAATGATGTTTAAAATATTTAAATGATTCTGATATCGGAAGTTCAGCTAACAGTTTTACTAAATTCTGCTGGTCAAATCAAATAGTTTATGGACTGAGACTCATTTTTGGACAAGTGTATCAAAACAATATTCTTTTCTAGACAAAATAAATAGCCGTATATAAAAAAACTGTAATAGTGAAATACCTATATGAAAGAATGCTCAAAAAAGTTGTAATTTTAACATCCTATATCTTAAAAACGAGGAGACTTCGTTATTTTCACCCAAATAATCTATAATAAATGCCTTACTCTTTTCTTTTGTAAAACCCTATACCTATAAGTCACAAATCAATATGTTGCACATTAAATACAAGAAATTCGAGAAAATTGTCTCTCGTGTGAGAAATAATGACGTCTTTTATACTTAACTATAAAAAAAATTAGTTTTTAAATATTTTCAATAACAGATAACATGTAATTGTATTGTTTTGTAAATATATATCAGTAAAAGTATAGGAATTAACCAACAAACATGTATATTTAAACAATAGTAGATATTTAGAAAAAAAAGTATTTAATTATGCATAAAAAATTGTAAAAACTAAAGAAATATATAAAAAACAAATCTCTCTCAGAGACTAGCCTAATGTTTTTTTGTTTTTAGTAGAACAATCTGTATATTTATGTTTTTTTTTGTGGAATTCTTTTTTTTCTACAATTATATATGCTGAAAGATGTTTACATTATTAAGCAAAAATACTATAGTAGGTGTTTTATAATGACCTCATTCTGTCCTAAATAAAAGACATTTTTTAAATAACTTTTTCTTGTGAAGGAACATAAAATTGTCCGCAAAATGTCCTGATTTGCTCCCCATGTAGTTCTTCCTAAAGCAGTTTCTAAAATTTAAAGTAAACAAAAACCTAATAATTAATATGGCCCCTATAATATTCAATGAGGTTATCAGTGAGATGAATAACATTGAGAGAAAAATTTAGGTACAAAGTATTGAAAAAAAAAACAAATGTAATTGGGTAATTTTATTTTAAGTACTATTTAAATATAAGGAAAATGTACTCAACATACATTTTTCTTCTGCTTTTGTCCGAAACAAACTTTTCAATTAGGTTTTCATTAATGTTTGGTATTTCTCGCACAATTGATTTTTGCAAATGCTACCTACAATCAATTTAAACTTTTACAATTTTTTAAAAAACAGGAAACAATATGCAAGTAACAACATTTTTCACTACATCTGAACAAATTACGTTTATTAAATAAAAAAGCGGTGGAAAGCTATTATTTGGTTGCATAGTAATAAGTATGCGCTGCTCCTACTGCGTCTTTCACTACCGTGCGACGGTAACCATGACCACCGCTGTAAACACTGTACAGATGTAGAGGCGAGCTGCGAGGAGTTCAGGTATTCAGTCAGAGTTTTGCCAACGAATTTTGCATGTCAAGTTATATTGACTGCACATTATAAATTTAACATTTCCTTTTTAATGTGTCTCATAATATTTAATTATTATTTAGATAACATTGTAAACTATAAAACTTAAAAAAGATGAGGATGATAGAATATTATTTGAACACCCCTGTACAGTTTCGCAAATTAGCTCCTACAATTTGTTAGACACGTATCAAAAAGACGATCCAATATCGACAGTTTCGCCAACAAACGATTTCAGACTAACTTTTCATTGTTATGACGTTTACTATTCCATTCCCCAGTCAGGTTGTGGTCTTTCCCGCGGTGAAATCGCCTGTAAAAGAGGTTATTTTATTATCTCCTTACGCCACTTCCGCCAGTCGGGCATAAATTGTAGTTTACATGTTTATTAAAGCCTCTATACAGCCTAGTGCGGCATAAAGCCCTTAAATCTGCAATAATAAACCGACTTGAATACGGCCAAGCCGACCGTATAACTCTCCGATGAAATTTTCCATGTCCCGTTCCAGCATATCGGTTTATTTTGTGGGACCGGAATGTCTTCCCGTTACCTCTTTCTAGTTCTATTATGACCGTCCCCTATAACTCTGTTAGTTTTACGTTAAATTTACCTACCTACCTTTGAAATTTGAAAAACAAATATATACATCAAACGGAATATATCCACACTGAAAAAAGTGTTTCGTAAAGTTCTGTTTTAATTTTAGGAATTTTTCTGATAACTTACATTAAAAGCAAAACTCTTCGATTCTGTGGAAGAGGCTTCAATCTGTAATATGTAGATACATTTTCGATATTTTGGCGGATGCGCCAATGTTAATAGAAAAATTCTGCGCGGAACCGGCTATGGCGGCTAATAAGATAAAAAAAAGAGATAAATAAACAGGATAAAAAATTACTACCATGAGTATATATTTTTATGCTAAAAAGTAAAAATTTATTATACAGTCCCCAGATAGTGTACTTGTAAACTTTTTTTATTTTTTTTATTATCGATTTTTTGAGAAAAAGTTATTCTTGATAAAAAGTTTTGCTTATCTTGGGAGGCCATGGGCAGTAATCAGATATGTAATAAAAAAAAATTCAAAATGTAAAATGGTATTTAACAAAGAGAACTCAAGAAATGCTTAAATACGGGGTTTAGTCAAAAAAGAACAATAATCACATTTTGCAAATAAAAAAAAACTATCTTATATACAATATAATTGCCGTGGATATTTCCTTATCAATGTCAAAGTCAACATATAACTATATTTTAACTGGTTACAGAATAACACAGCCCCACAAAAAAAGGATCGGATCTGGTATTCAGACCCATGTATTTCTATGCACTTTTTTCCGCTGAATCCGAATCTGCCTTCAGATTTTGCCCAACGGGTCTGAGTTTTCGGGAAAATTAAAAAAATAGGTAAAAATTCACAAAAAAACGTCATTTACGATCGACGAAAGTTATAAAAAATCAAATTATTCTATCAGCTCACTAGACGTATGATTTTTCACTCGTTTAATTCCAATTTATCATCATAGGGTCGGACAAGCTGGTCCAATTTCATTCAAAAAAGAAAATAGATTAAAACGCCATTTTCATGGCATAATTCATGAATTCGTACATCTTTCTATCCAGTCGTTCATGCATGAATACGCATATTTATTCATTCACCTGTACCACCTATAAAACCCACCCATCCACCATCCATCTACTTTTTGTACTGAGAGATGAGATAACAGCCTAAAAGATTGAGAATGCAATAAAACTTGTAGAATACTCTACTTTCTAAACTGCACAAATGGAGAATATGTGGCGATCTTAAAATTGTAACCATGATACTCGGACAACAGTCAGGTTTTATAAAAAATCCATGCTTTTTATGCCTGTGTGGATCGAGCGCAGCATTACAAGAAAAAGTGTTGGTCTCAAAGAACATCATTCACAGTTGGTTCCAAAAATATCATTGAAGAAAATTTGGTTGATCCTGAAAAAGTGTTTTTCCCACCGCTCCACTTAAAATTTGGTCTAATGCAACAGTTCGTCAAAGCTTTAGACAAAGAAAGTGAATGTTTCCAGTATATAGGGCGAAAATTTCCGAATATTTCTGAGGCGAAATTGAAAGGTGTATTCGATGGACCTCAGATTCGAACATTGTTCAAGGTTGCAACATTCATCACTACAATGAGTAGCGTTGAGGAGTATTCTACAAGTTTTATTGCATTCTCAATCTTCTAAGTTGTTATCTCTCAGTATAAAAAGTAGATGGTACAGGTGGATGAATAAATATGCGTATTCATGCATGAACGACTGTATAGAAAGATGTATGAATTCATAAATGGCTGGGTGGATAAAAACATGGATCCAGAACTCTGCAACACGAATTATGCCGTGAAAATGGCTTTTTTTGATTTTGATCTATTTTCTGTTTTTGAATGAAATTGGACCAGCTTGTCTGACTCTATGATGATAAATTGGAATTAAACGAGTGAAAAATCATACGTCTAGTGGACTGGTAGAATAATTTGATTTTTTATAACTTTCGTCGATCGTAAATGACGTTTTTTATAAATTTTGACCTGTTTTATTTTAATTTTCCCGAAAACTCATATCCGTTGGGCCAAATCTGAAGGCAGATTCGGATTCAGCGGAAAAAATACATGGAAATACATGGGTCTGAACACCAGATCCGATCCTTTTTTTGTGGTGCTGTGTAATTTTTTATTAATAATGCTAACCCAGGAGCAACGAATTTATCTTGTGAAATGTTATGGAATCGGTAATGTTACATATCGATATGCTATATACATTTTTAATGAAAAGTATCCAAATGTAACCGTAACTCGTAGAACCTTCCGCAAGCTAATTATAAAATTTGATACTCCTGATAAAGAATATTAAAAAGATAAAAAAGAATACAATGATAACGATTGTGCTACTTTTGTAGTTATGGACTCTGTACAAGACAATCCAAAGTTATCACTTAGGCAAAAGTCAGAAAACACAGATATTCAATAGATATCAACAATAAAAAAGTTTGCAAGTAAATTGTAAATAATAATAAACCATGGTAATAAGAGCACTATAAAACCACAATATTACTGAATAAATGGCATTGGTCAAATCGAACTGGTGAAAAGGCATATACCTAACTGCTAATACTAAAAATGCATTGCAGTCATCCAACTACGTAGTGCTTTTAAATATAATTTCAAACTTTTTTCTTGAAACCTATAAAAAATTCTGTTTATTGGCGCAATATCCTCAAAGCTTTTTGGATAAATTGTGAATAATCCTTTATAAACAGGGTGAAAGAAGTTTGGTTGCCATCATTACTTCAACACGAGATAGAGACAAGATAAAGAGACGAGATACGAGATAAATGAATTGTATATTTACAGAGGCGTAAGATTAAGTTTTCAAAATACAGCGAGTATTAATATTGGGGAGTTTCACCACAACGTGACAGCAGCGCTTAACCTGCTGATGCACACTACGTGTACACGCATCAAACTTGTCCTACGGAAAAAATGTAAACAGCTATTATTGTGAAACATTTAGTAAATTCCAGGACAATTGTTTTCCAGTTTTTAAATAAATAAAATAAAATGTATAGATTTTGTAGTACAAAGTGTAGTGTTGTGCTTAAATATTACCTCGAATTTTGAATCTCTTAAAACAGGAATTTAACTTTTAATCAAATTACGTATAATAAAATATGTAAAGTATTCAAAAGATTCACATCGTCCAAATAATCATACGTATTAAAAATAATTTAGGTACTTACCAAAAAGCAAAATTCAGTAATTTTTAAGTGCACAAGTATAAAACAAACTACATACAACATATGCTCAAAATGTCCACCATTTTCGATGCACGCACGACACCTTCGAATCCAATTCACACACTTGCTGGAAAACACCTCAAGAAAAGGAAATAGTGGTACGCAAAAAACACTCCGACACGGTCGAATCCAGATACCAACGGAATTGCGTATTAGTGGTTGCTGAACACCTTAGTACCTCGTGTTAATAAACCGCCGCGCCGTTGTCACATTGCTCGATATGAATTTCATCGAATTTTAAATTTATTACAACGCTAATTATTTTTTAGAATTAAGCATAAAGAAGTTCAAGAAAGTGATAAACATTGTAGGTATTTTATGTTATTCTATGCACGCAGTTATGTCAATATTCCTTAATTAATCGAACTTTTGTACATCAAGTTGGAGATTTTGATAATTTTTTTCTCGGAAATAGTTGAGTTTTGGACCCATGTCATATAAGGTTTTTTTGTTTATTTTAATGTATCCTATCGTCTTAAAATTAAGACAGTCACACTTCTAACACCCTGTATAGACGTATTAGCAGTCATATTGACCGCTGATGTCAATATTAAATACCTGTATCGGCACATCGCTGACGGTGAATGTAGACAAAATGCTGCGGCCACAGAAAGAAAGAAAGTGAATCTTTTCGCTTTAGCGAGAATTGTAACAGTTATGTGACGGTAAAATTTTTATGAAAGAGATATTCGAATAAAATCTCCAGAGATTAAATTTACGGTCGGTGGGGGGCGTGCCAAATAAAATAATGCCCCATTGATTGAATCGAAGCGCTAATTGCTAATAGATGGAAATTCCCAGTTTGCGTTGGCTAATAATTACCTACTATATCGATACAGATACACGAAGCGGGCGCTATTCAGGTGGTAGGTACACGTTGTGTTTGCCCCGGGCACCAAGCGTAACGGGCACCGAATCGTTNATGATAATAATGATAATAATGATAATAATGATAATAATGATAATAATGATAATAATGATAATAATGATAATAATGATAATAATAATGATGATGATAAAGAAGTGCTTTGCGCCACCCCCAAAACCAGTCTCTGGATCCGGGCCTGAGCGTATCCCATGTTTGCGTTGGTTGCCCTAGTGATGTTAAAGCTCTTAAATTCTTATTAAAATTATCTAGTAATTTTCGTAAGTATATGTGTGATTCAGTTTTAATTGTTGGTAACTCAAAAAGGGACTTGACATGTCTGTTCAATATCAGTTTTTTGTTTTCATAACGGTCCTTTAATGTTTTCCATGCATCGTCATAATTAGCTTCGCAAATTTGTATAGATTTAAGTAAGTGAAATGCTTCACCTTTTATACAAGCTCTTAAATAATGAAACTTTTCAATTTTTGATATTTGCTCGCTATCGTGAATTAGTGACGTGAATGTATCTCTAAAGGTAATCCAGTCTTCGTATCTACCGTAAAATTCGGGTAAACTTATTTGCGGTAATTTTACTCGTTCCTGAATTTGCAACGATTCGCGCCCGCCGTGTTGTGTCCCCACAATATCATTCGGAGAATTTACATTTGCGTTTTTAGCGTTATTCAATATCCTTTTCGCGTCGGCGACTGCCCTATAGTACGTATTTTCAAAGGCTTCGCGTTCTGTTTCTTGCATACTATCGTCGTTTATTTGTTCAATCGCTTCTTGGATTTCCTCAAAGCTACTTAACACTGTGCCTTCGAATGATGTTAGCCGCGATTCTAATTCCACATAATCATTTTGTTCAAAATTTGCTAGAAATTTGTTAAATCTTGTAATACGTGCCTTTATTTTACCCCGTTTTGACGTCAAGGTGCTTAAGTTCGTGGATTGTTCATCATTGTTACACGCCATTTTAATCAACACTTGTGTCAAATCAATGGAAGAGAAAAAAGGGATAATACTGTGTTATAGGATGGTGACTTACTTGTTTACTGTTGCTATGCCAAGTTGTCCCTTTTTCGCCTGGTTTACCAGTTTTCGTTGTTACGCAGGTATATATGTCGTTAAGGCTCAATGTCGTCCGGCTCGTTAGGGCCAATTGTTCGGGTTATACCCTTTTGAATCCTACCTCGGTGGACCTTGGTGCAGGATTCTGTTGTTAGTACCAATAAAATACTCGTTTGACCTATTGTCTACCTTCTATATATTTATTAATGGACTGTATACACTGTTTATGTCTTATTAGCGGGAGTAGCGCTGTGTGACGCTCGTCCCCACGCTGTCAAACTTGTCTACTCAACTGTACTTATCTGCCCAGAGTCATAGAGACGCACTCAGCATCCACCCCCGCTAGTGGCTCCCAACACAGGGCCGTATTTTATTAACTTAATCTCTAACAATCATAATGCACCGCCCCCTCTCCCACACAACTTGTTAACAGATCTTCAACGTGTGAATTGATTATGAAGACCCGTCATTTTTATATTCAGTAATTCTGGACTTACGCGCTCCGCAAAATACAGAAATAAAATTTTCGTTACGCCTTAAAAAATTCTTCAACCTCAGAATTCCAAGAAAAGAGTCGGCCAATAAAGTTCTGTTATCGGAACCACTGTAACAATTTACCGCGGTAGGGGCGTGTCTTGAAATTTTCCGCCAATGTGTTTCTACCTTGGGTGTCGATTACTGCGGAGGGGCGTCCCCTGAAATTTTCCACCAATGTCTCTCTAGCTTGGGTGTCGAATGCGGTTAATTCGAAGAAAGTGACGCAGAGCTTCTGCAATTCTATCGCCACAAATGTCGTACGTACTAAACTTTTCGTTTTTTGAACATGTGCCAATATCACTATCCTATAAACATCTTAATTTGCAATATGATGATACTAGTTTATCATAGCCTTTCTCAAGACCCTCAGGATAATAACCTGTTGCCCTAGTTTAATTAATACAGTACGCGCCTAAAGTATGGAATAAATTCAATAAAAACGAAAAAAAAATTTTAGAGAAAATTCCTCGAACAGGTCGATTTTTTATTTAAAAAATACATATTTTAGCATAAAAGACGATTTTCAATCCTCATTTGTTTTCGAGTAATGACGTCATCGACATTTTTTTTAAATAGCAACCCCCTATTTTTTGTCTTGATTCTGAAAGATCGTTTCATTGTCGATCTGACAGTATTAAAATGTTGCCATCTTATCATCATAGGGAAGTTTTCAATCAATTAAAATAAAGCAAAAACATTATCAAATTTAGTTTTTCGAAATGCCTGACGTTTTTTATGGATCACGTAGGTGTAAATCTTTACAAAGTGTCACTGTCATACCGACTTTCTAAGTATTGTAAGCGATATAATAATTATTGTTGAATTTAAAGTATTATGGTACATTTAACTGTCACACAAAGAATTTAAATTTTAATTCTTATCGGTTGCGGGGATAAGACTAGAACGTAGCAGGAAGTTTGCGATTTATTTAATGAAAAACATCCAGATCGCCGTATCAGCCAATCAACAGTCAGTAAGATAGAATCTAAATTTAGAGAAACTGGTAATGTTGTAGATATTCCAAAACTTGGACGTCCAAGCGTTAGTGAAGATCACAAACAGAAACAGAACATTTTGATAATTATGGTAGATAATCCTCATATTACTTCATGATTGGTTGCATTAAACAATGAAATTAGTCAGACCACAGTGCTACGTATACCGAGGAAGAAAAAATATCATCCCTACAAAATTCAACTTGTGCAGGAACTCAATGAAGACGATCTCGACCGCCGCTTACATTTTCGTGAAATTATAATGGATTTATGTCAAATACATAGAGATTTACACCGGCAAATAGTTTTTTCAGACGAGGCCACGTTTTGTCTCAATGGTACAGTGAACCGTCAAACTGGCAGTTATTGGAGTCGGGAAAATCCTCATTGGATGGCAAAGACGCATACCCAAACCCACAGAAATTAAATGTGTGCACTGGAATAGTTGACAACAGAATAGTAGGGTCTTTCTTCTTTGAAGGAACTCTTACAGGAGAAAGATATTGAATGACCTTGTTCCAGCGCTTGCAGTAATTTTTCCTAACGATAATGACCTTGATATTCCTGATGACACCATATGGTTTCAGCAAGACGCGAGACGGTGCACCTTCGCACTATGCGCGCCCTGTTCGATTTTCTGGACAATTGTTTTTCTATGAGGTGGATCGGCAGACGAGGACCGATGGAATGGCCCGCGAGATCCCCAGATCTTACACCCCTGGACTATTTCTTATGGGGCTACTTCACGTCCAAAGTGTACGTTAATAGATCACACAATTTAGAAGATCCAAAATTGTATTATAGATGAAATACACAAGAGTTACCCCAGAAATAATTCATAATGTGCCAGAAGAATTTCTACACCGACTTGCGTATTGTCAAGAAGTCGGTGGGTGGCAATTCGAACACTTAATTTAGGTAAAAAACTTAATGAATTGTATTTGCTTAACATAGGAATTGTTATTTTTTTAATGAATAAAATTTACATTTTCTAACATTCAATTGTCATTTACTCGAAAACTTTTCTATGTAAGATGGCAACATTTTAATACTGTCGGATCGACAATGAAACGAGCTTTCAGAATCAAGAAAAAAAAATAGGGGGTTGCTATTTAAAAAAAATGTCGATGACGTCATTACTCGAAAACAAATGACGGTTGAAAATCGCCTTTTATGTTAAAATATGTATTTTTTAAATTAAAAATCGATCTGTTAGGGGAATTTTTCCAAAAAAATAATTTTTTTTCGAATTTACTGAATTTATTCCATACTTTAGGCGCATACTGTATAACTCGCGTAATACATAAATAACTATTTGCAACAGAAATTAGAATTTACGTATTGTAAAGCTTGCTTAAATTTAATATTTTATTCACGCTAGTAGATAAAATAGTCTTAAGTACATTTTGTTCTTATCTGTTTTAGATGTGTAATAAAATAGCGCCAATTTTATTAATGTCTTTTTCTATCAAGAAAATTTAAAATTTCAGTACTTGATCAAATGTGACAAGAACCTGAAGTATATAATTGGGTAACATCCAACGAGCGAGCACTCTATTTTTTTATTTAATTATTTCTCTCTGTATACATTATGTAAAATTATACTTTAAAAGTCGATTTGCTGAAAACAGGTAGTCCCGGCGTTTCCATTTAGAACTTTTTATACAACGCGTCACGAGCGGTAAATGCAGTGCATTATCCTGAAATAATTATTTATTACGCTGCCGGTTTGTTTTTTTTCCTCTCTTTCCAGAGGAAATTATCGAAACAAAGCGGCGACTGGGGAAAAGTCGGTTTAGAAAACGCGGTAAGTAAAAGTAATATCGTCAAAAATTCATGCTGTATATTAAATTTTACCAAGCAATAAATTAAACATGGAAAGCCCGTGACTGCCTCTTTAATGGTGCCGACAATTCCAGGAAGCGATACAAAAATTCGTCAGCATTATTTTTGTTTGGTAAAAATTCACTGAGTGTAGTAGTACAGTGGAGTAGAAAATAATACTGATATTTTTTGTTGTACATAGTATATTTTTTATAATACTTTTTTATACATTTCTTAAATAAATATATATACTTTATATTTTTTATTAACTTTTTGTTTTGTTTTTTATATTTATGTTTATATATTTTGTATTGATTTTTTTTTTCTTTTTGTTATATTTTAATAATAAACTGGATGCTTAGGGCTATAATTAATGTTATTAATATTCACATTTTGATTTATTTTAAATTTATGCTCAATCGATACATATACAGGGTGAGTCATTAATAATGGTACACAGCTCAATGGTAGATTGTTAACATCAAAATAGTGATTGAGCCAAATATGCCTTAGTCAATTGTTGCTCCTTTTCGTTCTACAGGGTGTTAAAGTTTAAAAAATATTTTCGATTATTTGCTATATTTGTATGTATGGACCGATTGTTTTAAAAATTTGTAGTTTTTTGAGGTGGCAAATACGAATATGTAAATAGTGTTGGAATCACGTCTAGAGGGCGCTACTTCTACTGTCCTGTCAATGTAAAAATATGTCTGACTTTTTGTTGTTGTTACAAATCGATAAACTGAACTGTTTTCGAGATACAGACGTTTTAAGTTTTTGAGATTCGACGGGAATTAAATTAGAAAATTATTTTTTCCAAAATAGTAGGCATTGACATAATAAATTAGCATCTGTCACTACAATACCAAATTGTTTCTGCCAATTCTACTCAATTTGATTAGGAAGTAGTTTTTTCTTTGTCGTTATTTTTTAGAGAAGAGAATATCTATAGAAATTTCCTACACCGTTGGATTGGACGCGGTAGCGAAGTAACTTGGCCTGCACGTAGCCCTGTTTTAAATCCACACTGGATTTTTACTTTTGGGGATATCTTAAATCTTTAGTTTACAAAAACATTATTAATGGCCATGAACAACTGTGGACAAATATTCAAGAAGTTCATATTATCAAACAGCATAGAACTTTATTTAACGTCAGACAAAAAAATAAAAGGCTAAGAAGTCGGTGGTGGTTAATAATTTGTTAAGATGCGTAATAAAATTTTCAATTGCTATAATGTTTGTCTTAATTCTTGATTCAGGCTTGGTATCTTAAGACCTGTTAATTTTCTAATTTAATTCCTGTCGAATCTCAAAAACTTAAAACGTCTGTATCGCGAAAACGGTTTAGTTTATCAATTTGTAACTAGTATACCTTTTTTAATTAGAATTGAACATAGTTCAATAATTTCTATAAAGTCTGTTTGGAAATGAAAGAGAGTAATAAAACCCCGAGATAAGAACCGGCCATGGGCGTGGTAATATTTCGTTTCAGGTAATTATCGGGTAACACTAATGCTAACAGGTAATGGGTGTACATTAGTATATTTTACTGGATACATCATAGGGCAGGAGCCAGTGTATTGTGACAGATCAATCCAGTCTTGGAGCTGAATATACGAAGACGTGCTAGTGCAGTAGAGTAAAATTCGACTTGTGTTTAGTGACTATTGTGCTAGTGGATTTATAATATTGTTTGGGTAAAATGTCTAGCTTATCAGATTACGTACCTGCTAAACGCGTGAAAAGATGTGCGCTGTCTCAGAATGAGAAGATTATTATATTAAATGTATTTAATGCATTGAAACACCAAAATCCTACCAACAGTGTTGACGACATCGTGGAAAAGTGGGAACTCGATAATTTAATTGACGTTACTGTGGAACCTATCGTTATCAATATAGGAGACGAAGATAATTCATCAGAATATTCAGGGGATGAATTTTAATATACATACATAATATAAAAATATTGAATATAAGCACCAGTACTACATTTATTTACGATTTGCATACATAATAAGCTTTTATTTCATTTCTAAACAGACTATAGTTAAAAAAGTTTCAAAATTGTAAAATACAAAAAGTTAGACAGATTTTTACATTGATAGAACAGTATAACTAGACATTACCCCAACACTGTTTCCATATTCGTACCTCAAAAAAGGTAAAACTACAAATTTTCAAAACAATCGCTCCATACATACTTAAAATATAGACAAAAATAGTAAATATTTTTTCAATTTTAACACCCTGTAGAACGAAAAGGAACAATTGATTAAGGCATGTTTGGCTCAATCACTATATTTTGACGTTAACAATCTGCCATTAAGCTGTGTACCATTATTATTAATGACTCACCCTGTATAGGTTCTTAGTTCAGATCAATAGGTAGATTTAATTACCTCTTTGGTATTCTGTTGAGATTTCCCCTGCAATTTTAAATTGTATTTCTAATAATTTATCAATTAATTAATGTATTCATTCCAAATAAGAATCGTTCAATAAAAGAGACATAATTTCGTAGATAGTAATAATTACAAATTGAAAATAAATGGGCCAAAGAACACTTGCTGTGAAGAAAGATACAGAGTGTCAAAGGGTGCCGCAATAGCAATATCTGATGATGAATTTCTTTGTCTACGAAACGTTCTGATGCGTTTGCGAGGATATTGCCTAAAAAAAATGAGTATTAATTGGAGGTATTTATTATTTCTTTTACACTATGCCCATATATTGAAATTGTAGAAAACATACTGTAATATTACTGTATGCAATATTTTCAGTCTTGCCTTTGTACAAGAACTCCAAATGAAACTAAATAGAAGCTACTAGAGCACTATGTAATAAATATTCAATAACCAAACCTTTGCTAGGAATATCTCTAGAAACGACAAAAGGGGACGGAATTGTCTACGTTACATATGCATAATAGGTAGGTATATGTACTTTACTGAGCAAATTATGTGCCTGGCTTCGAAGAACAAATATTTAAATATCCAGAAATATAAGGAATGAGGTAAGACCAGCGGGATATACTTATTTTAATGCAAATATTTGATTGGTCGAGATATTTTGACAATTGGACCGACGAGATCTATCATTCACATATAGGCACATCAAAATATTGATTTCTAACGATGCCGGTAATTTTATGTTTTGCATACAATTGGGTATCCACATTGAATACTGTATTTTTTCAAAGTGAGTATGGTTTCAAAATTAGATACATTTTGGTAAATTACACATACAGTGTGTCGCTCAATTCAACTATTAAATTTCTATTATTAATATTAACAAAAAAGTTCGAATGAAATATCAGAATCTAAAAAAAGCCTTGGTATAAAAATATAATTACTTTTTATGTTGTTTTTTCTTTATTTCGATATTTTGCCACCTGTCAAAAAAATATAAAATTAATTAAACCCATGCGCCAAAGGATCTGTCAACGGTTATTTTTATGAAAATAAGCTTGTGAAACAAAAAATTTCTTACTGAGAAAAGCGGGCACACAAAAAGTAAAGAATACACATCGCCATATATCGTTCATTTCAATAAAAAATTTTAAACTATAGCGTATCCGTTTTTAAAGTCTATCAATAAAAATTGGACCACCCTGTATTGAAGTAGGTACGAAAATTCGATTGCCAGGGATATTTTCAGGACTTATCACAATAATACGAAGAAACATTTTTAGAACCGCTGACAGTTAACCCGCAGTTTTCATGGGTGAATCCATATGTTAGCATAATGTCCATTAATTAATTATATTGATTCTATTTTAATATGTTTATTCGCACAGACAAACTGTCTTTTCACAAAAAAACTAAATTGAACTAGCAGTTTTTCTATTTACTTCAAAAAAGCGGACGCCACAACTATTCTAGAGGTTCTCAATAAGTTTAAACAATTTCGATTATTATTAATCTTAAGTGTCGTTGCAACAGTTTCGGTTATAGGACAGAAATATTATTAGTTTTGTTTCTTATGGTGATATATAAAAACGTACCCTTTTTGGTCGCGTCACTATAATATTTGAACAACCATGAATTGACATCCCCTATTTTATTGTTGAAATGTGGAGAGGAAGGCAGTAGAAAAGTCGCATTTCGTGAGTCAATTTTTTTCATTAGTAACTTTGTTTTTTTTTTAAACAATTTAGTGGAAAATCGGGTTTTCAAATATATTGGAAAAACTATTGATTTTAGAGAAAAGTGTTCAACAGACGAAATATGGGCAATAAAAAGAACTACAAAATGCCGCCTGATAGATTAAAATCGGATAAATTGTTTAAAAGTTATTGCAAAAAAACAAAAAAACGTGGAAAAACAGCATTTTTTTAATTACACAGCCCCCAAAAAAAAAGGATCGGATCTGGTATTCAGACCCATGTATTTCCATGTATTTTTTTTCGCTAAATCCGAATCTTACTTCAGATTTGGCCCAACGGGTTTGAGTTTTCGGGAAAATTCAAAAAACATTTCATTTCATTTACGATCGACGAAAATTATAAAAAATCAAATTATTCTCCAAGCTCACTAGACGTATGATTTTCACTCGTTTCATTCAAAAACAGAAAATAGATCAAACGAGTGAAAAATCATACGTCTAGTGAGCTGGTAGAATAATTTGACTTTTTATAACTCGTCGATCGTAAATGACGTTTTTTGTGAATTTTGACACCTGTTTTTTGAATATGCCCGAAAACTCAGACCCGTTGGGCCAAATCTGAAGGCAGATTCGGATTCAACGGAATAAAATACATGGAAATACATGGGTCTGATCTGAATACCAGATCCAATCCTTTTTTTTGTGGGGCTGTGCTATCCATAACTTGGTTGTTATTTGTTGGAATTTTATAAATATGCCTAAAAGTTGTGACTTATTGTTATTCAAAACTGTGCGATAGATGGGCGCTGTGAGCCCAATAGTTTTTACAAAATTCTATTTATTTATTCAGTCAAGGGCAAAAATACATAACTTTAACCTTCTGCCTCTCCGAAAGTTATTAACAAAAAAGGGTTAGCAAGTTGATTTTTAAAGCTTAAAACCCAACTTAGGTTTGTATTTAAGTGGAATTTTGATTTATTGCAACCACTTTTTTTTATAAACCTTTAGATTAGGTATCTCCACAACCATGCATAATATTTAATTAAAAAAGTGTGATTGTATAGTCAATTAAAAAACACATTTAAAAAAAATGTTCCTACGCCCTTTTGGAGTCGAGTTAGAGTTTTTTTTTCAAAAAATTGACACAATAAAATAGTGAAGGTCGATTAATTCACTTCGTTGCTGAGATTTCGTTCCTAATTAGCCTCAATACAATCGTTAATTTTTCTCATTTCAGCATATTTTTCCCAGGAGCGAACGAATAACGTACCTACGTTCCTAGTTTTGTTCGGAAGCGTTCACGGTACCGGGAAAACAGCCACGAAAACGGCGAACAACTCCGTATCCGCTTGTTTATATCCCAACTAATGCAAACTGCATTAACACGGATGAAATAGTCGAGTGCCTCGATAAAAACCCAAAACAAAGCCGTGTTTTCGCCAAAAGGCACCCGTCTCTCTCTCAATTATCCTAACGCAATCGTCGCGAGAGCGCATTTGTCTGAAATGTAAATGAAGGGGCCGCGTTGCAAAACACTTAGCTTAATAGGGTTAAAGCGGGAATCTATGAAAGGTAATTACGTCGGCACAGATTAACTACACAAATTGCAGTCGCGTATCGGAAGCGCTAGACTCTGGAGAAAAATAGAGCTCGGGCACGAAGATGGCTTTCGCAGTAATTGAAGAGAGAAGTGGCGCAAAAGGTCCCGATTCCCCCCAAACTCTTGTTTTGTCGTATAAAAAATTTGTTGTAGTTTCTTCTCTTCCATATTTGTAATGTTTCATTGATTATTTCTCATAGGTATGTGGACGTGTTTCCCTAAGATGCCAATTAAAGCTTTACTAACTGATTATATTGTGGGAAATTACTAATGTACTACCAGCATTGAATTATACCAATAATATCTCGTAAACTAGAATCATTCGTCTGCCGAAACCACCAGACATATACCGATTTCGAACTGATTAGTCTAGACCTAAGCGGATTTCAACTTATCGTTCAACTTTCCAATCGGAATCACTCTATGCAGGGACAATCCCTGCCAACGACGACACACTGCGAAAATAGAAAATTTCACCTCAGATTCAACAAAAACAAATTCCCAAGTTAGACTATGAGTGGATCATCGGTTCCAGTGGGTGATAATCCCAAGATGAGTAAAATCCAGAGAGGCTAATTGTTCAAACTAAGGCGCTATAGGATCTCTGCGCGGATCCATCAAAACTTGTGATTGAACGTCGACTCTGATGCGTTACCGTTCACCAAGATCGGAAATTGGACAGTGCGTCTAGCACGACATAAAATTTAATATTGCATTATATGAAGCTATTTTTAACTCAAATATTATTTATTTTAAATTAATATTTTCTTAATTACTTAAATTTTTCCGAAGTTTACCTGGCTACCGATGGAAGACAATCGGCCAGCGCGACGTCCACATCCCTAAGCGTCCATTGATATTGACGTGATGAAAGAGGCATCCGAAAATTCCGTATTCGTCCCAAAAAATTTAACAAACAATTCTTCTGTTTATTACAGGAAAAAAAACGGTACAAAAAGAAATTTATGGAAAATGCTTATTAATAGTGTATTCTACATTAACACATCCTTTCCAAGTTTTTGAACACCCTGTATATTATAATATCCTTCATTCCTCAACAGCCTCTACTGTCTTTTGTCACATGAATGTTGAACGGTAATTATTATTGATCATTATCATCAATTTACGGTCAGAAATGTGAATGAAAAGGAAATTAATATTAAATAAGTTCTCAGTAAGCTACTACTACATAGATATTAGATAAGGAAATTACTTAGGCAATTTATAGCATCATAATAATCTATCTAACTCCATTCATATCAATTTAGGAGCAGGATTTTTAAAATTATCTTCAACGACTCTGTCGTATTACTGTTGATTTGTCTTCTGCAACAAAAAAGGTTGTTTTATAAATCATTTAAAATGTAAATTTATATGAAAATGTAATGTAATGTATTCAACCAAAACACTATACTGTAAATTTACACTTCCATATCCATATTTACATCAGAAATAGTAAAAATAAAACGGATAATTGGGAGTAGTACATTTTAAATTGTAAAGAGTAGATGCACTTAAAAATAAGAAATATAGTTTAATTTTACAGTATCTGCTTACATTGTTCGTATGTATATGCAATGGAAATATGTAATGATCCATAATTTTTCTTAGTGTATTTAATATAAAGTAAGCTTGATAAGTAAATAAATTAAAGTAACTTGTGGATTTTTCGAGTTGCAATATATATTCAATTACAAAATGAAGTAGGTACCTAAATATATAAAAAAAGTCTCGGGAAGTAAGTTCATTATTATCAAACCATGCAGATTTTTTAAAATATTATCCCTGTTTCTGTGGTGCTTTGTTCTGTAATTTTCTGGCGAAGCCCTTTGCCTTTGGGGGCGGCAGTTTGTAGAAAATTGGATGCGGACGGAACTGCACTTCCTGTAAAAGGATTATTAGTCCTTATGTTCATTGGATGATAACCTCTCCGCATAAGTTGAATAAATATCTAGACTCTGACACAATATCGAATGCACTGGGTCAACACAAACCGTTTGGGAATTTTCTCCGGAATTTACACAAACGGTAGGGGTAGATTAAATTCTAATATTACTCAATTTCACTCAATAATGTATCAATTTCTGTCCACACCCGATTGAGTAAAATTTTCACTCTATTAGTATGAGTACAACTCAAATTTTATGAGTGCAACAGAAGTGAGTGAATTTTTCTCAAATCCGAGTTTCTGCTATCAAGTGAGTGACTTTTGACACTATTCTGGGCATGTAAAACCAATTAAGTGTTGCATTTTTCTCTAAATTTTACTATTATTGAGTAATTTTTTACTCAGACTAGGTTTATATTCTTTTCAAATTTTAATTTAAATATCTTTATATTAAAGTGATAAACTACCAAGCTGCCACAGTGGTTTCTACAGAGATCTGTTTTAGAGACAGTATTTTTAAAAGAATTGGTTAACTGATCGGACGAATAGATTGCCATAACCTATATTGTACGTTACAGATACGTGAATAATCAAATATTAATCGAGACTATATATATTAGTTTTTAATAAAATAACCCTATAAACGGATATTTGTCCAGTACTACACGTACACGCCATATACAACGCCTGATGGGGACGATGGGAATAGAAAAAGACAACGCACGACAACCATAGTATGGGGCGGGGTCATTCCATAATCAAGACATTTACTCCGATTTAGGTACAAGTGTACCAAATACGAGTTTATCTGGAGAATTTATTTGACGGGTACCTATATTTGAGTGAAAGTACTCAGTTTTTGTTCAAATGTTATCACAAATGAGTAAAATTATCAAGATTCTCAATATTGAGTGAAAATGTACCAAGAACGGCGGTGACAACATTTTAACAGTTAGGCGATGTTTCGCATTGTATTAGCCATGTCCTGTCCAAATTTTGATCGTGCAACTCTGTTGGTTTCGACAATGCAATACCTATGTATGTTTTCAGCCACGAAAATTGAATAATTTCAAATATTTCGAATTTTCACCGCCAAGAACGGCGGTGACAACATTTTTAACATTAAGGCGATGTTTCGCATTGTATTAGCTATGTCCTGTCCAATTTTGTTCGTGCAACTCTCTTGGTTTCGACATGAATGTACTCCGTACCTTTATTGCTTTCTCTCACATCGATTTTTTACAGTGTACACCTTTGTTTTAAGAATGTAGAGTACTCAAAAGTAGTTTAAAAAAATTAAAAAAAGTAATATTTACGACAAAATAAAAAAATCTAAACAGAAACAAGTTGATATTTTATTCCTTTTTCATTTAACTAGAGCTTCCTAGCTCAGTTAGTAGCTAAAACAAATGAATAATATACTTTTAATTAAATTGCACAAAAGTACAACTATACTGTTCCATGAATAACTTCTCTCTGAGCTATGGTAGATACATTAATCCCTGCAATTCCCTTCTATATATAACCATATATACAGTTAATCATAACTTATCCACATCCATGCTTGTACACAGATATGTTCTAGGCCATGTAATTTAACAAACTTTTGCTGTCAATATGGAACAATCTCGGTATACTATGTGCAACGGCAATACAATAAAGTTGAACTTTTCCGGCATAACTAACTCTTCAGTAAAAGGACTACATCACAGAATTAGAAAAACCATTGCAATACAGCATGTAATTAGCGAACCAAATGTAAGGGCTGCAATAAAGTTTGAAATTGTTTTGATCGGTGATACTAAAAAATTTAGGCGTTTTAACTTGTTTCATTTAATCACCATTTATTTTTTAAACTGTAGCTTGTTAGGCAGAAAAACATATTTTAATTATTGGCCCTGATCTTTACACCCGACATTTTAATTAAAAAATGTCTCTATATTATATTTATTAGGATCGTAAAAATTTTTATTAAGAAGCCGTTTATCCTGCGTTTCCATAAGGATTCTCTCACTAATGAATTTTTAGGAGAAAATCCTTTTGTAATACAAATAAATAAGGCAGGAATGTAACCCCTTATAGAGGATGAAAGAGTTTCTTGTCGTTATACAATATTATTAAAACATTTAGATAAAAAATATTGAAAATTTTCGTATCAAGTTATGTAAATATGTTTTTTGAATATATGCAGTGAAAATATTTGATATACAGTACAGTGTGTATCCAGTGGCGACTCGTGACATTGAGTATAGGTGAAGCATATTCATTGATTGACTAAAAAGAAAAAAAAAGCGCCGCTGGCGGAAATTTTTTAATTTTCAAGGTCAAACGCCTTTAAGTGAATCTGGAAATTTTTAGTTGCATTTGTAATATTACCGAAAAACTGACGTTCGTGAGAAGGATTTTCATTTAGATTTTATAAAAAAATACAAATATTAATTCGCCTTGTGGACTCTTCATGAAAGATTTCCAAATTTTCCGCCTATATCCCAAGGGACAATTAGTAAAAGAGAAAATCAGTTTCGCGAGCTTGGACATGTTAAGGCAGATAGAAGAAGCAGCTGCCAATGCAATAAGTGATGATACTGTAGTATAACAACCCTAGGTTCGACAAAAATAAGTAAACGTAGTTGTGGCCAAAAATATGTGATCGTCATAAGGACTACCTACGTTGTGTGTATCCATTTTTAATTGACCGGAAGGTACTGGCTACTAACTTTGTAGAGGGGATGTATGGTTTANAGGTGATATTATGAAGTTCACCGTAGTTGTTTAAACACCATTCACAAAATACAGCCCGTCGCGGAAAATCAACTTCATGAAGTTCTTGCTGACAAGTTAAACGATAGGAGAACAAACGCAAATCTTTTTTTAACACTTTGTTTTTAAATTTTCAAAGTCAAACGGCTTTAAATGAATCAGGAAATTTTTAGTTGCATTTGCAATATTACCGAAAAATTGACGTTCGTGAGAAGGATTTTCATTTAGATTTTATAAAAAAATACAAATATTAATTCGCCTTGTGGACTCTTCATGAAAGATTTCCAAATGCCGCCTATATCCCAAGGGACAATTAGTAAAAGAGAAAAGCAGTTTCGCGAGCTTGGACATGTTAAGACAGATAAAAGAAGCAGCTGCCAATGCAATAAGTGATGATACCAAATTGGATATTATGCTTCAGTTTGAGGAAAACCCACTTACTTTATGGCGAAAAGCAGCCACAATGTTCCATTCATAGATTATTCGAATATTAAAAGGAAATATATATGGATAAAATGCATCCCTATAAAATGAAACAACTCAGGAGCTCATGGAAGACGATTTTGATAGGAGAACGTATTTTTGTGAATCCAATTAGAACATGTTTTGTTTTCTGATGAGTGCACCTTTACAGTTCGCGGTCATACTAATCGTCAAAATTGCCGCTATTGGTTTAGGGAAAATCCTCACTGGATTACAGAAGAACATACGCAATACCCTGAAAAGGTTAATGTTTAGGCACGAATTGTCGGAGATCATATCATAGGTCTATTTTTCATTGATGGCAATTTGAATGGCGATAGTTATTTAGCACTGCTCCAAAATAATGTCGTGCCAACTTTGACAAACTTATATCCTGATCCAGCAAACCCACAAGTTCCAGCGAATACGATATGGTTTCAACAAGATGGAGCACCGCCCCATTACCAAATCAATGTCCGGTAGTACCTCAACCGAATATTTCCAAATCGGTGGAAAGGGAGGCGAGGATCGATGGAATGGCCAGCACGATCCCCTGATCTGACACCATTAGACTTCTTCTTATAGGGATATGTTTTTTGCTTTTTTACATATCAATAAATAAACAGTATTAGTTATTAGTTTTTGAGTGTGTTGTAACGAATTTCTGTAATCAAGTAATTTTCTTTTTTTAATGTTAATTTTTGCAATAAATCTGAAAACACTTAATATTTCCGAAACAGTTGATGATAGGTATAGGACATTGTACATGAAATATGTTTGGAATTTTCTGAAGNTTTTTTTGCTATTTTTTTATACTTTTTTGCAATAACAATTAAGCCCACGTTTTTTTTTATTTGCATAGAAAAATTATGATTTCTAATGTTGTTTAGAAGCCGTTAAAGCAAAAATCTCCGATCATATGCGTTTTACCCAAGTATACCCTTTATAAAGCAGACACCGCCTGGACTATTATGCTTGAGTTTAAGGAAAACCCACTTACTTCTAGTCGAAAAGCAGCATCAATGTTCCATGTTAGCCATTCATATTATTATTATTATTATTATTATTATTCGAATATTAAAAGAAAATATATATGGATAAAATGCATCCCTATAAAATGAAACAAACTCAGGAGCTCATGGAAGACGATGTTTATAGCAGAACGTATTTTTGTGAACAAATGATGGCAATGTTAGGTAACAATATAATCCAATTAGAACATGTTTTGTTTTCTGATGAGTGCACCTTTATTGTTCACGGTCATGCTAATCGTCAAAATTGCCGCTATTGGTCTAAGGAAAATCCTCACTGGATTACAGAAGAACATACACAATACTCTGAAAAGGTTAATGTTTGGGCAGGAACTGTTGGAGATCATATCATAGGTCCCTTTTTCATTAATGGCAATTTGAACGGCGATAGTTATTTAGCACTGCTCCAAAATATTGTCGTGTCAACTTTGAGAAACTTATATAGCAAACCTACAAGTTCCAGCGAATATGTTATGGTTTCAGCAAGATGGAGCACCGCCCCATTACCAAATCAATGTCCGACACAGCATCAACCGAATATTTCCAAATCTGTGGATAGGGAGGAGAGGATTGATGGAATGGCCATCACGATCCCCCGATTTGACATCATCAGACTTCTTCTTATGGGGATATGTCAAAAGTATTGTATACAAAACTAAACCCCTCGACTTCGCTGACTTAAGAAGATGAATAACGCTTGCGATTAGATCGGTCACGACTGAGATGTTGAGTAACGTTAGAAGAAATTTCTATTTAAGATTAGGATGTTTCCAAGACGTTCGCGGCGAGCATTTTGAACATCTCCTACACTGACATTAATGTTTTTTGCTTTTTTACATTATCAATAAATAAACAGTATTAGTTATTAATTTTTGTGTGTTGTAGCGAATTTCTGTAATCAAATAATTTTCTTTTTTTAATGTTAATTTTTGCAATAAATCTGAAAACACTTAATATTTCCGAAACAGTTGATGATAGGTATAGGACATTGTACATGAAATATGTTTGGAATTTTCTGAAGAATCCAAAAATTGAATAATATACAGGGTGTTGCATTTAAAATATGAAAGTTTTTGTTGACGTGTCCGAGCGTTTTTTCGAACACGCTCCCATTTATTTATTATTGAATTTATTTCATTTGTCTAATGATACACACTGTATATTTACAATTTTACATTCCTATTAGTTTATAGTTTACTATAATTTCTGTGTGTGTTTTTTATATGGAACACCCTGTGTTTTAGTTCAAAAACAGAGAGAGGTCTAAAAAAGCATTCCAAAAATATATACTTTACCTACTTATTATTTTTTGCGTAGATTTGCGGAAAATATAAAATTTTCAATATACCAACGATATTTAAATTTTCTGACTGAGAAGGGTTTGAAATTTTGACGTTTAACATTAATAGAAGCGTGTTAACACAATTAAAAAATGGTTCTTTACTTAAATGAAGATAAATACAATTTAATAAAATGTTTTAATCTAAGAAATGAAAATGCAGATTTAGCAAGGGATCTCTATTTTCAATTGTAGGTAAGGATTTATAATTGTTGTTCTCGGGCTAGGCTCTATTGGGGCGGACCCGCCATTAAAACCTCTAGGTCCTGTGAAATGTTTCGTAGTGGCCTCTGGTCGCATATAATGCTTCGAAATATTTCGAGGTGACTCCGCAAAAACTTCGTCGCAACTCCTTATCTTGTCTGTACTACGACCTGCTGGAAGTATTCCATCCTGCAGCTAACTTAACGGACGGCAATGTAATTTACCGCTGGAATTGCATTCTAGGCAAATCTAATAATAGTAATGGGATAATCTGAAAGGATTCTATTCTGTGCCGCTCCGGAATTATTCTAATAAGTTTATTGTAGTGCTCTGTGGCAATATAAACAAGTATGGTGCCGAGGCGTTGTCGCAGAAGCCCACAGGAATTCCATTGGCTGGAGTAACTGAAATTAACTCTTAATTAAAATAATTTAGTAGATACACTACTCAATTCGAAAGTTTGAAATTCAAATACCATATTGTAATGTAATAGGTATATTCCAACAGCTGTAAAGTTACAATAATATAACTATTTCTGCTGTAGATTTAATCCTAAGGAATGAAACGTTCGAAAAATAATCAAAAATATATTATAATTCATTCTAACACTTGTAAAATTACAATAATAACGATTTAAATTACAGTGACGTAGATTTAATCCTGAGGAATGAAAAATTATACTGTGTAAAATATATATTAAAGCTATTGCTTTTGATCCATAGAGAAATATTCAGAAATATATTTAAAGATACAGCTGTAAAATTACAACAGTAACGATTTAAGCTGTAGTAGTGTACATTTAATTTTAAAGCATGAAAGATGACACTTTCTATAAAATATAAATTAAAATAATAGTCTTAATTCGGATGGTCTAAAAAATTATATAAATATGTATTGTAATATTTGAACTTTTTAAGATTACAGTAATAACAGTTTGATGTAGTAACGTAGATTTAATCCTGAGGAATGAAAAATAATACTTTACATGTGTACAATATAGATTAAATCAATGCACATATTTCGAAAAGTTATAAAAAATATATTGTATTAGCTGTAAAATTACAATAATAACTATTTAAGCTGCAGTAATGAGATTTAATCCTGAATAGTGGATACGACACTTCTATAAGTATAGATCAAACCAGTAGTTTTGATCCACAGAGTTCGAGAAATAATCAAAAGTATATTGCAATATATTCCAACAGTTGTAAAATTACAGTAGTAACGATGTAAGCTGGAGTAATGTACATTTTATTCTGAAATATTGAATTCTGAAGGAAGAAATTTAAAATATAGATTAAAATAATAGTTTTGATCCGTATGATCCAAATAATGATACAAAAAATGTATTTTAATATATAAGTGTTCTAACAACTTCAAAATTACAATAATAACGTTTTGCTGTAGTGATGTAGATTGTAACGTAGATTTAATCTTGAGAAATGGGAAATTTTACCTATGGTAAAATATAGTTAAATCAATATTTGTAATCTACATATAGTAAAATAGTCAAAATTATATTGTAACATTCTAATAGTTGTAAAATTACACTAACAGGAATTTAAGCTGTAATAACGAGATTTAATTCTGAAGAATGAAAATGACACTAATTCTATAAATATAGAATATAACAATACATTTGATACACAGAGTTTGAAAAATAATCCAAAATATATTGTAATATACAAGTATTTTAAGAACTGTAAAATTACAGTAATGTAGATCTAAGTTGCAGTAACTCAGGTTTAATCTTAAAGAATAGCACATTATTCCTATGGAATAAAAATTAAAATATTTCTGATCTAGGGAACAGCAATGAAAGTGAAGAATAAAAATGACGATTTGCTTCTATAAAAAGAAATAAAATATACCTTTGGTTCACAAAATTTGTAAAATAATAAATACAGGGTGATTTACTTTTTATGATTAGTATAATAAAATTTATCCGGATACTGAAACAATTATACTTCAACCTTATTTGTCGAATTTTTATTTTATAGGAGACATTTTATTTTTCAGGATTAAATCTACATTTCTATAGCTTAAATCATATTCATCAATATTGTGATTTGTCATTTGTTAGAAGATATTGCAATATACAGGTTGATTCACTTTTCATGATTAGGACTTCAACCATCGATAGATCTCGTCAAAATAATGTAATTTTGAAGTATACACTTTTTCTTCCAAAGGCTTTTTTTAGATATAAGCTCTTGAAAAAACATTTTTTTTAATTTATTTTTTCTTCAACTATGAAAGCCATTTGTTTTATATTTAGTATGAAGTGTGCGAATGAAAAGCTCTATCAATTTTACAAATTATTGTGAAAATAGATCAATCATAGACGTCCGTAAGGGGCTCTGATAATCCCTATTTTTAATATAATTTCTACGCCTCTGGAAATTTTTCAAAATAAATATATATTTTTTATTCATTGCGGTTTATTCTACAGCAGAAAGGTATCTTACTATTGCTTCTTGTGGATTTATTACATGTGATATGGTTAAGTTTTTTAAATAAATAAAATATTTAATATTGAGAAACAATCAGAAATAACAATTAACAATAGAAAACAAAAGAATAAGTATCACAACAAATGTTCGAAATATTGTCCTTGAACCTCAATGCATTTCTCACATCGCCTAATAAAAGCTTTGAACTACTCTCCTAATCATATTGAGGTTGCATTTAAGAGTTTTGATTATTTTCAATTCTTCTTCACATTTCAAGAGTACATACTGGTGAACTATACACCATTTTTTTAATAAATCCCCAAACGAAATAATCCATAAGATTTAGATCTGGAGATCTTGGCGGACAAGCAATGGGACCAGTACCAGGTTCTGTATGATTCATTTCCAAATTATATTAAATATAGATGTTATCAGAGCCCCTTACGGACGCCTATGGTTGATCTATTTTCACAAAAATTTGTAAAATCGATAGAGCTTTTCATTTGTACACTTCACACTAAATATAAAACAAATGGCTTTCATGGTTTAAGAAAAAGTAAATAACAACCAAAAAAAAATGTTTTTTCAAGATCTCTAAAAGGAAGCCTTTGGAAGAAAAAGTGTATACTCCAAAATGACATTATTTTGATGAGATCTATCGATGGTTGAAGTCCTAATCATAAAAAGTGAATCACCCTGTATATCGCAATATCTTCTAACATATGGTAAATCACGATATTGATGAATATGATTTAAGCTATAGAAACGTAGATTTAATCCTGAGAAATAAAATATGTCTCCTATAAAATAAAAATTAGAACAATGTTTTTGAACCATAGAGTTCGACAAATGAGGTTGAGATTGTTTCATTATCCGGATAAATTTTATTATAATGTTGTACCTATATGATATTTCTCAAATGAATGACGAAAGAAATAAAACGAGTACATTATCGTTTTATTCTTTTCCCGGACCAGGCCGCTTGCATGGAATCCCCTGTTGCTTTATAATGTCTCACTTCTTGGTGCGGGACAATATTTACGAGAAAGTAAGCCGCAGGCAGACTGCCGACTCATTTTTTATTAAAGGACGAATTACAGCAGTTCTTTGATCCCGTCGCAAATTCACACGTTTTAAGGAGACGACGTCGCACAGCCGGCCATAATTATTAATTTTTTTTAACTTAGCAGCCTAATTTGCAGAATTTATATTAGAGTATTATTTCATTTTGAGGATTTTGTTGGTATCACATTGAGTCGGATTAAAGATTTCATTTGCAGGATCGGCTTATCCTTTATTATGATGTTTATACGGGATATCCAGGCAATTTATCGGATTTAAGGCAAACATAACGTTACAAGTTTATACAGGGTGATTCATTAACAATGGGAAAGTCAAAAGCTGAAGATACTACACATGAAATGATGACCACTGGCGCAAACATTCCTTATCCGAAAGTTGATAGTTTTTTTGCTATTATTCTGAAAATATGTAGGTTAAGAACTTGAAAATTTGTGAAACTATATTTTTTTAGGCAACGAACAAGATGCGTGTTGTAATTTCAGCATTGCTCACAGAGGACGCCACTTACGACCGAAAATTTACGGAAAATTTTGTTAATAACTTTTTACTCTGTATGTCTAACATGAAACTTGATTCAAAACCTGAAAGAGCTATAATTTTTCCATTAATTATGTACTCTTGTTTCATTTCGGTATCTCGATCCGTTTTCGAGAAAAATACGAACACTATGTTTTGATAATACGGGAAATTAAAAGCGAAACAAACCAAGTGTTTCTTCGTGTTATTACAACAATTAACAATAAAACAAATAAAATACGTAATTATGATTTAAGGTAATTGTTCGAAGAATCCACCGTTGACACTGATACACTTTACACGTTTTCTGAGAGATCTTCGAGTTTGAAACAACATATTGGGATTGCGTCTGACTTCGTTGGCAGCGATTTGTGTTATTTGCCACAACTCTTCACACAAGCCAATAGATTCTTTGTAAACTATATCTTTCATTCGAGACCAAATAGAAAAATCAAGAGGATTGAAGTCCGGACTTCTGGATGGCCAAGCAAAAATGCTTACATGGCCAATCCAGCTATTTGGAAAAACTGCATCTAAATATGCACGCACTGGCCAAGAAAAATGCGGTGGACCTCCGTCGTGCATGAATACATGTCTTTTCTTAAATAAAGTGGAACTTCGTCAAGCCGTGGAAGCATTTTTATTTGGCCACCCAGAAGTCCGGACTTCAATCCTCTTCATTTTTCTATTTGGAAGAATCTATTGGTTCGTTTGAAGAGTTGTGGCAAAGAATACAAATCGCTGCCAACGAAGTCAAACGCAATCCCAATATGTTGTTTCAAACTCGAAGATCTCTCAGAAAACGTTGTATAAAGTATGTAAAAGTCAACGGTGGATTTTTCGAACACTGACTTTAAATCATTATTACGAATTTCATTTGTTTTATTGTTAATTGTTGTAATAACACGAGGAAACTCCTGGTTTGTTTCGGTTTTAATTTCTCGTATTTTCAAAACATAGTGTTCGTTAAATCGATTTTTCTCGAAAACGGATCGAGATACCAAAATGTAACAAGAATACATAATTAATGGAAAAATGATTGCTCTTTCAGATTTTGAATCAAGTTTCATGTTAGACATACAGGGAAAAAAGTTATTAACTAAATTTTCGGTAAAATTGGTCGTAAGTGGCGCCCTCTAGGAGCAATGCTGAAATTACAACACGTATCTTATTCGTCGCCTAAAAAAATATAGTTTCACAAATTTTCAAGTTCCTTACCTACATATTTTCAGAATAATCGCAAAAAACGATTTAAAATTTTAACTTTCAACACCCTGTATTTCCGAAACTATCAACGTTCGGATAAGGCATGTTTGCGCCAATGGTCACCATTTCACGTGTAGTATCTTCAGCTTTCGCTTTTCCCATTATTAATGAATCACCCAGTATACATATTTTTTTTTAATTCGGGCTTGTCTCGCGGACACTTCGCTGTAATGAAGCGAGTAAATATATTTCTTTGTAATTTCCGTTTTTTTTTTTAATGAAACCTAATAGAATCGAATTTATTTTTTCATAAGTCTATTAGATAACTAGCTTTAATGTTATTATATTTTGTTTGGTTGCTTATGGTAGCCCTCTTAAGGTTGCCAATTTAAATAGCGCTTATCGTTCGCTGTATATAGCGGGCATTTCTCATTTGGCTCAAGAATTGTGAAAGGTAAACCGCTTTGCAGGCTATTCCATGTGCAAATAGAACCATTCATGGGAAAGGAAAAGTTGCATTTTAGAGCATACGGCACATGGTAGTTTATACAGGGTGTTAATGAACTTATGTCGAAAATGTAAAGGCGTGGAAAAACTGAGTTAACTGATGTCACAAACTTGTATCGGAAGTTTGAGGTCATTGAGAAAAAAGCTAATTAAAAATGTGTTTAAAACTGATTTGGAACTGCTGAAATACATGTATTTTATCGCGGCGAATACCTACTTACAAAAAAATCTGTAACACTTTTAACGAGTTTGTAGGTTTCTTATGAAGCCGGACTATATTCGAAAGTCAGTTTGTAATACACTGTTGTAGTGATTGCTGTGCTGTTTTTCGAGAATACATTTAATAGCCGTATTTTCAAGTTGTCTTTTGAATTTATGTGGTGCATTTATTTAGCAATCGTGGAATATTATATTATGCTTATAATTTATGGCGAAGCAAACGAAAATGCCCACAGAGCTGGTCAAGTGTACCATACCATGCAAGATATCTTGAATCGCGAACATTTGTTGCTGTAGCGCAAAGACTTTTGGACACAGGTGACGTACAACTGCGTCGAGGTCGGGACGGTGGCCCAGGGGGACCACTAAGAATCTTAAATGTGGAGATGATTTTAGATTTAGTCCAAGAAGATCCGCATCGTAGCAGCAGAAATATTGCACAGCAAGTAAATACTTCGCATCCTGTTGTGTGGAGGACATTACGAGAAGCTCAGTTGTACTCATTTCATATTCAACGAGTTCAAGCGCTTACTCCTGAGGATTTTCCACTACGTCGAGGTTTTTGCGAATGGTTACTTCAGAAACATGCAAGAAATCCTCAATTTACAGCACAAATACTTGTTGCAGATGAAGCATGTTCAGTTGAAATGGTGTAAATAACGTCCACAACACTCACCATTGGACTATCGAAAATTCACACGAAATACGTCGCGGTGCCTTTCAGCAACAGTTTTCAGTAAACATGTGGGCCGGTATTGTTAATGACACTTTAATAGGACCTTTTGAATTGCCTAGATGCTTAGACGGTGCTTCATATCTAAAATTTTTGCAAAATAGCTTGCCGGAGTTATTGGAAGACGTGCCATTAAATGTTCGGCAAAATACGTGGTTACTGCATGACGGAGCCCCCGCTCACTTTCTTCGGAGAGTGCGGAAATCGCTGGATAGGCCGTAGCAGCCTAGTTAGATGGCCCCCCCGGTCCCCGGTCCCCGAACCTCACCCCTTTAGACTTCTTTTTGTAGAGATATGTGATAAACAACAACAAAAAAAACATGGCAATGTTGCAACGTGTGCGAGCGAATTGGATACGTCACGCTGAAGCTTGTATGCAAGCAAATGGTGGGTACATGGAACATCTTCTATGAAAATCAGCAGTTCTCTCAAAAGGTGGCTCCTTGCAATGTTGAGGTAAGTCAGAATTTAAAATTACATTTCACTCAACACAAATCCGTGTATTTACCTCATTTTGACATAACGGACATGTGGAAAAAATATTTGACATAAGTTCATTGACACCTTGTATATAACACGGAAATAAAAAATCTATAAAAAAATGTTAATTTCAATAAATCTTAAGTGTACCTACTTTAAAACGTACTTTTATCAGCTCGTCTTTAACGAAGAAATAATATACTTTTACACATTTTAACGTGTAGCATGTATGGCATGTAAGGCACTTGAAAATGAGGAAAAATTCCGTAGAATTGAATGAACTACATACGTGACACATCTTGGGCTTAAAATTTTCTGTAATAGGTGTACTTTCATGTGCAAATTGTACGCGTATTGCATACCTAATAATTGGAAATATGCGAAAAATCGACCGAAACTTTGACTTCTTTTTTCCGGTCGAAAGTTCTTTTTCTTTTCGTTGCAATTTAATCTGAATTGCTTTACTGCTGTTTGAAAGCTAATTTTTTTTCAAAGAATCGCTATAATCTCATTTTTTATTAATATTAAGGTCTGAAAAATTTACATGTTGTAGTTGAATACTTTTACTTCAATATAAAAAATTGCTCTGCCTGTAGCTTATCTGAGGTTATCTGATATAAAAAAGTACCCTTATTCTCTGATGTAATATCTGCCTTGTAAACATCGGACACAATTTAGTACCACCCTGTGTAACAACTCTTTATTTTGTTTTTATCTCTTCGCGTGCGAAAAGTAATTTCGAAAGTTAGATTTTAATAGAATACGTTCCTTGGTTTGGCCCTAACGCCGCCCTTTATTTCTTTTAGTTAGGCCTTGCCGTAAAAAAAATATGGAGCCGTAACCGGGATATCGCAATAAAACACCGCAGTCACAGCTGGCCCAATGACGGATGTTTATTTATTATTTGCCCGGAAAAAATGAGAAAATTTTATAATTCAATTATACCCCGGATTTCTCGGACGCGATAATAAAGCCGAGTGTATAAACTTTTAAGAGGGCGAATTTGAAATTTTTTCCGTAACCAAATATGTATTTACAATCTTCACCGAAAAAGTTGGCCAAATTTTTTGACATGCGTATTCAGCTGATATAAAATTAAAATGAATGCTTTTCAAATTATATGAAAAATATACAAGGTGTAATTTATTTATGCAAAAATATTTTAGGTATTGATAGCTTGGATCATTTCTAGAAGAAAAGTTTGTAGGTATGTTTTTTTGGTAAACTCCTTAAGGGGTATTAAATTTCTGGCAAAATACAAAATATATAATCTCTGAGGATGTTCGACATAAGCAGAAGAAATTTATTCTTGTGACTCATCCAAACAAAGAAAAAAATGCACCAAATTTGCATACAATTATATCAACCAGTGGAGGAAGTACTGGGAAATGTTGCAATAAAAAAAATTTTTCGACGATATTGAATATTTTAGATTTTAGATTTGTGCATCTCATTCTTAATTTCTTCTCTAAGAAAAAAATCTCTTCCATTTTATTCGATATACTATAGTAGGATCATATTCGACGCAAAGTAATAAATCATTGCCTGTCAAGGTATCCAGTGCAGTACGGTTTTAAGGGGTTTAGAAATTGAATAATTTTTTTCTGCATTATGAAGGGATGAAGAGATCAATTCCTACAAAAATTCCTTTATTCTCATAAACTATTTATTTTATATGTGATTTATTATAAATCCAATTTGTTTTTTAAATTCCACGTATGTACTACATTTTACCTCTGTACTTGCCACTGTTGTTTACTTGTTTTTGAAGGCGGCCTCTGATTTATTACCAAGCTCGCCAGGTTAGTATTTGACATATACCGACCACTTCGTACACTC
Organism: Anoplophora glabripennis; assembly: GCF_000390285.2. Lineage (NCBI taxonomy): Eukaryota > Metazoa > Arthropoda > Insecta > Coleoptera > Cerambycidae > Anoplophora > Anoplophora glabripennis. The sequence continues at coordinate 207,571 of NW_019416527.1, read as the reverse complement.
GATGCACCTTGACGACTACAGCTACTACCATAACACAAACCGTATGATGCGGTATTTCAGATATTTCATTCAGTTTCATTTTAAATTTGATATAGTTCAACTTACGCATCCTAAAAACGATGACAAGATTTTCCTTTGATAAAAGGCCGACAATTTTTTGCTCTACTTTGCATCGAATACGATCCTACTATAGTCGTTTTGATTCATTATTTTTTTTAGTCTAAAATAAACTTGCAGTAGTTTTGAGCAAATCGGATATAACTAAAAAATTACTTTAATTTGTTTTAAATATATCTAATATTATCATCGAAAATCGATAAAACATAACAACAACATAACGACGTTGAAATTTTGTGTTTTAATTGCCCCTTCAGAAATAAAAATGTCTATTCCACTGATTTTTTTATTATTCCTGCACTATACGAGGTCAGTTCAGAAAATAACCGAACTTTTTGAATAACACGTTAATCGAGATATTTAGTGATATGTTGGCAGCGTTGGGCGTATCTTCTTCCGTAACCACATGTTCTTGGATTATTAATATCTCGTTTAGTTTTCGTGAAATTGTTATTTGAGTACAACGTGTTTAAGTGTTGGTAATGATTTTTGAAATGTGCGATTTTCTGGAATAACGATGAAATGTACAATTTTGCGTGAAATTGGGGATAACTTTCGTGGTCGTCAGTCAATTGAAGGTGATCTTCAACCAGGAAGACCTTCTTCTTCAACTGATGACTCCCATGTTCAGAAAGTCAAAGACCTAGTGTGTGCAAATCGCCGATTGGCTGTCAGCAAAATTGCAGAAGAGGTCAACATCTCAATTGAGTCATGCCATGAAATGTTGACTGAAAAATTGAACATACATCGAGTTGCAGCAAAATGGATTCCTCGTTTGTTGACTGAACAACAGAATGACGATGAAACATCATTTAAATTATCATAACGGGAGATGAAAGCACGTAAGTCTTGATCCAATGTCAAAGTGATGCTCACTGTTTTTTTTTTCGACTTTAATGGAATTGTGCATTTTGAAGTCTTGCGTTGTGGCGGGACAACTCATGGTTCTTGCACCATGACAATGCGTCCGCACAGTTAGCTTTCTCAATTCGTCAGTTTTGCACCAAAAATCAGATTACCCTCACCCTCCTTACTCACCAGATCTGGCTCCTTGCGATTTTTTCTTATTTCTGAAATTAAAATCAGTGCTAAAGGAACGCCGTTTTCAGACTATTGATGACATCAAAACAAATTCGTCACAAACTTTGAAGGCTATTCCAAATGAAGCTATCCAAGACTGCTTCGCGAAATGGAAACACCTCTGGGAAAAGTATGTGAATAGGGGAGGGGAATACTTTGAAGGAAACAAAGACCAATAATGTATAAAATGAATAATAAAGTTTAAAAAAATAAAGTTCGGTTAGTTTCTGAACAGACCTCGCATTTAAAATCATATTTCTAACAAAAATTTCCTTTTATTTCTGTGATTCCTATCGATTTATTCATATGTAAAGTAAACCTATATTAGGTTAAAAAAAAATTAAAAACTCGGATGATTCGTTTACCGAATGGAATGATGCAGGATCGGACTAAGTTTCGTGTAATAATTGTTTTTTCATTTTTTGGAATACGGGACTCTTTAACTAAACTCTAAACATATGCGGAAAAAATAATTATGTAATACTTAACTATTTTAACCTCTTTTTTTTTTGATGAAAATATTTACCGGGGAATAATAAATCTGTGGCACCGTAGAAGCTGGGTCCGGCCCCCATTATTTACTAATGGGTTATTAAAAATTTTGCCCCTTCTAGAATTACGATCACGTACGTTACAGGGCAACGCGGCACATAAAAATGCATTATTTATCGTATAAAACGCGAAACTTACGCCAGCGTTATTTTAAAACTTGTTAAAAACTTCCAGTGGAAGCCCAGGAAGGCCGGGAATGCTGCAGTTTTTAATTTGGCCCGATATATGGGATGCTTTCAGTCGTCTACATCAGATGTCCGCTACAAAGGGCGGATAACTGTTTCGGATGGGTTGCCCACTCATTTCGAGTTGAAAAAATCTAATAAAAAGGAATGAAGGTGTGTTGCTCATGCCGATGGTGCTTTATTGAAATAATTCAAAGGTTTTATTTTATATGTACATATCTAGTTCATTTCAAAGTACATACAGGTGACCCACATCTTGTCCAAAAAACTTTAATGTCGTAGGTATGCGCCATTAAAATTGGATCGATCACAAAACAAAATTATTTTTTTTTTAAAGGAATAGTTTAATGGCCGAAATTTCGAAAAATGGACCAACAAAAGTAAAAATATCTACTAAAGAAAATCTTACTATTCCCACATTTTCATTAATTAATAAACTGTAAACTATAATCGTATATACAATGCTAGTTCAATAACCAAATATATTTTTTTAAAAAGAAATTTCAGAAAACGAGCTGATATTGGTTAGGTAAAGAACAATTCTCATTAATCTAGTCAAATCCAGCACTTGTGACAATGTACTTGCAAAATTTTTTTGCTAAAAGGTTTGTTTTTTGTATTTAATTTATAATTACGGGCTATTCAATGGGTATTAAAAAATAAAGTACTTAAACAGTTGTTTATTATAAAATGCGTTTAATCAGCAATCTGTCAAGCTACTCATACTTATAATACACTACAAATAATTAATTTAGAACAGAAAATTGACATCTAAAAACACTAAAGTCAACACTTTACTGATTTTCATAATAAAGATATGACGTTTAACTATACAGAATATAAAAATTCATGTAAAAAAATAGAATAGAAATAGAAATTAACATTGTTAACAAGTTAAAGTAAGTTTGATGAATCATTATTACGTAACAGAAATACAAATACAAATACATACATTTTTCATACTGAACTGAACTATGTTATATTTTCTACAGTAATCTCTTCTGTTGACTTATGCACAATTATATCTGGTATTTTCTGAGATCTGCATACACATGGTGATAATGTACTTATGTCAAATATTTTTGCCACATTTCCATAATTTTCGGTAAATACACAGATTTGTGTTGAGTATAATGTAATTTTAAAATCTGACTTACCTCAACATTTTTAATTAGCTTTTTTCTCTATGGCCTTAAACTTCCGATACAAGTTTGTGACACCAGTTAACTCAGTTTTTACTCCTTTTTGACCCCTTTAAATTTTTGACATAAGTTCATTAAACCCTGTGTATTGTCGTTGATTTGCGTTATTTTATGAGTTGTTATTTTCACGAACGGTGTTTTTCATTTAAGTGTCTATCACTGTATTTAATTAAACATTTTTAGTGATGATAGTCTAGTAGAAGTGAAGGTTTAAAATGGTCAAATTCTGAATAACTGTAAATAGGGAACCTGATTTAAAACTTTTAGAAACTGATTAGTTCATAATTGCAGTAAAAACAAGAAGAATTGAACATATTTAGTTTACTTTTGTAATAAATATCAAGGAAATGTGACTATAAAAGATACTTATTTAACTTTTTCTGGCGATTTTAATAAAATGATTTTATAGAAAAAGTTAGAGATTACAATAGTTCTATAGAACTCCAACAACACAAGTTTATCTCCCGTTGATAATGGAGTGACTGAGACAAATCATGTTACACGTAAATATCAATATAACAGTGATTTAGCAGTTTTCAACAAGTTTTCTATTAAAAGGTCATGCATACTTAAATTTTACTTTTTATTCCTACTTTTATTTTTAAATAAACGTATTGTTGGTGCAAGATAATATATTTCCCCTTGCAGTGGCTTTTTATTTTAAATTGGCGAAAAAATGTCACTCATACTTTGTCTGCTTCTACTCCACTCAACTGTTTTTATTTCAAAAACAGTAAATTGCCATTCGTAGACTGTCGTAATTCACCGGCACCGACATACGCGCTGCAGCCCCATACATTCCAATTAAATAAGTGAATCGCCCTCCCGCTACCCCGCTCGTATGCGCCCGACCATTCAAACGTACTAATCTTGACTAATTACGGCGCCTTGCCGGGCGCTACCGCCGAACTTGGCCCATTAATAATAATAATAACAGGTAAAGCACCAATTTTAATAAATCAAATTTACGTTAATGAAGTTTGCTAATGAATTAACAATGTTTGGTGGGAGCTGTCGATCTGGGGAGGCCCCGGGCGCGAGCTGCCTTCGAGACGACCTAGTCCGGGTGATTCCCCCCGAGAGGAGTCAATTGGGTGCTATAAAACGAGTTTTATGTTTAACAATAAATTGCCCAAGAAATTGTAGTAATTGGCACCTTTTTACGTTTTTAGGTAATAATACTACGGAAACAACTACTCCGCGGACTATAAACCCCGACTGGGTTTCAATTACACCTCTTATATATAGTAAATAGCTTCTTAGCTATCTTATGTTATGGAAACTGGAAGACGAAAGTATACGTATAGAGAGCAAATACACCTCGAATGTTTTTAACTCAACACGATTTATATACTCGATCTTAAACAAATACGGCTACTAAACGTTTTTGTTTTCCTTTAAAATATCTGAAAGAGCTACAGTAACCCGAACTCGATCGTTATAACACAAAATACAAAGGAGGAATGTGAAATACAAAACTCGTCCTCGATATTGAAATTTGTGACTCGTTTTCCCTTAATCGAACAAAAACAGTGCCATCTCTTGGTTGCTTGTTTTCGCCAATAGAATAGATAGAAATTGTCAAAATCTTCGAATTTGTTATGATGCAATCTAAATTATTGTATAGAGATCACGCTATAAAACCATAAAGCCAATATGTGTTGCAAAAGGTAAACTAGGGTGAAATGTATCTCCAAGATCTTTTATGCAATCGGGTCTATGCAATGTTATTTTAGTTTTTAATGCTGAATGTAATATTGGAGTTGAATGTATTTAGAGTTAAATTATGTAAACAAAAAGTTATATTTTTTCCCGAATGTTCCCATTTTACTCAAGTGTTCCATTCCTACATTAGTTGCGTTTTTTTCAAACTTATTTAACGAAGTGACTTATGTATCGGAGGGAACGCAGAGACAACTGGTAGTTTGCTCAGCGTACCTCCCTTACGATAAGAAAGAATCTCCTCCAACCAGGGAACTGAGGGACCTGGTGGCCTGGTGCGAGAAGGAGAAGAAACAACTCATCGTGGGATGTGATGCTAACTCACACCATACGGTGTGGGGAAGCAGCGATGTCAACGATCGAGGTGAGTCTTTACTAGATTTTCTTTTTAGTTATAATCTAGAGATTTTGAATGTCGGGAACGAGCCCACCTTTGTTATAAAAAATAGAAGTGAAGTCATCGATATAACAGTGGGATCGGGACCGATNAAATTGAGATTATTACCCGTACGCGCGCCAATGATGAACATAAAATTCTTAATTGCGTGTCAAAAAATGCGCAATAACTACCTCTTAAAACCCACCAAATTTCATTTGCACATCTCGACCCGTTTCAGAGCAATAAATTAAATCGTCAGTTTTTAAGAAAAACTTTGACACCCCGTATCTCGGAAAACGTATCATTTGCGGACATACGTTTATAAGCAAACTGCCATTATTTTCTCATGTAGAATCACCCCCTGAAATTTGTCGCACTTATTTATTGACGCCCTGTATTTACAAATATTTTACCAATTTAATTGGATATGCGAACAAGACACATTTTTAGTTTTCTTATTATTATCCTCAATTACAATTTCTTACATTTTTTTATTGAACAGTTTTGGCAATAAACTGAAAGTAAAACTTTATAAAATACGCTGTATTAACGGAAAATATTATAATCTTATAATGTTACGAGAATTTTGCGTTTAATTACATGAAAATACTTTTAATTAGCAATGAATTTCACTTACTGAGGCTGAAAATTGATAGGCCGGGTGATTTTCTGAAAATAACTGTAATTTTTGCAGTAGTCTAGACAATATTACATCTAAGGCGTTATTATTGTCACAATAGAGTGTTACAGCTTCCTTAATATTTTTGTTATTATTAGTTGCATCATAGATATCTTTAATAATTAGTAAATAAATTATAGTTCGCGATTATTGAAATTATTATAAACTCTCCGTTTCAAACGTAACTGACTGTCATCGTCATGGAATCTGTGCATATTCAAACATCTATTTCTACACATGTATGCCCGAGCACAATCACACAGTGTTGACACTGCTGCCAATTTGCGGATGTTTGCTCCAGTTCTAGGATTCTTTTGAGTCATACACCTCGAAACTGTTAATTGTCTTTATAAATCAATTTTTTCCCTTTCCGATTAGAGTATACTTATGGAAAATATACAGATTGTGTTTGTGTGTATTTTATTGAAAACTAATTTTTTTGAAATTCAGTGGAGGGACCTCATTCCCCATAGAACAAAGCGGTAAGTAGTAAACATGGATAATATAAGATTTGATTTTTTCACATCAACCTTTCATTATATTTTAATTTCCTAGTAGATTTAAAGGAAATGTTTGATGTATTATCAAACTTTCGTGATTGTTAACGGACAGGCAGTGTAATTATATTTGATATAAGTGTATCAGTTAGTTGTATCACAGTAACTTGCGTGACAATACAAATTTTATAGGATTCGTATCGGCACTATAAAACCTACATAAAAGTTACATTAAAAATTACCCTCCGAGAAAAAATTCATTACTCCAAAATATCTTTTAATGTTTAATTTTTATGTCACATACTGACAACACAAAAAAAATGTACAATCATCCTTTTTTGTTATTTATGTTTTTAGTACATAGCCATATTTTATATCTTATTCTTTGAAATATAGAAAAAGGTGCAAAAATAAAAATCGCAAAAACAAATTGAACATCGTATTACTGAAATGCGTTTTTCATGACACATCATGTTGCCTTTATCTCCCTTATTATGAGCAATACACCTATCAAACTTTATTTCCTAATAAAACGTATTATATTATTAACTCTTGTATTTTAGGAACATTTTTTTATTTTATTCGAATTAGCTTCAAAGCTTCAAAACAATATAAAAGTGTTCCTACACAGCAAATGTAAAAAAATATATAGGGTGTTACATTCACGCACGTTGTTCTGCATTGTGCGTAGTACATTGATGAAAACTGAATAATATGTCATGTTACAATAAAAATAAAAGCTTCCCATAAAGTGACACTTCACTAACTCCTCTTGAGGACCCTTCTTGAAACTTTTATAAAACTCGACGTTGGAACTTTTTGTTACAATAATGCATCGGTAACGCCTGGAATGCCAGGGGAATGATATATTCCCCCAGGAAGCCTACACCTAGCTCGGTTAATACAAATCGCTATAAATTATTTACAAACAATTTATTAAAACTCTCTTTACGTCCGTCAGCCGAATGGCCGGTACGTGCCAAGCGGTCGACTTTTCTAGCTTTATTTATGCTGCCGGACGAATGGCCCTGTTTTGTTTTCAAGCGTTTTTAATGCGCTTTTTATAGGGCCGGGGTAAATGCATTTGCGAGACGTCACGTGATTTCTAGGTACGACGCGTTGCCACCGCAATTAGCAGGGCTGTGCCAAAGGGGGTTAAAAGGGGCCGGCACTAGGGGGCATTCGAATTCGATCGCTAGAGTCATCCGCAGAATCTGATAATCTGATGGTTTTGTAAGAACGTAACATCTTTCCTTGGAGAGAATAGTTGATAGGCATATAAGGGACGGGGTGTTGAGGGCAAATCCTCTACACAAGTACCAATACGCCTATCAGGCAGGCAGATCAGTCGACACAGCCCTTTATAACCTTTATAACCTAGTCTCTAGGATAGAGAGGGTGATGGACGACAAAGATCTAGCTTTGGCAGCTTTTTTAGATGCTGAAGGGGCATTTGATAATACACCTTTTGAATCTATTAATTCGGCAGTTCGCAACAGGGGCCTTGAAGACACTTTGTGTCGTTGGATAGATACCATGTTGAGAAACCGGACAGTAACAGCTACCCTTTCGGGAGAGACATCCAGGTGTAAGGTAGGCCGGGGCTGCCCCCAGGGAGGCGTACTGTCTCCCTTGTTATGGGGATTAGTGGTGGACGGCGCACTGGAGGGCCTTAATCGAAAGGGGTTTTATACACAAGGCTATGCGGATGACTTGGTCGTTCTCATAGTCGGGAAACATAATATTATCGTTTCAGAACTCATGAAAGAGGCTTTGAAATGGATAGATGACTGGTGTAAGGGGCAGGCACTGTCAGTAAACCCTGACAAAACGGTCGTAGTACCCTTCACCAGGAGAAGAAATTTAACTGGACTCTCTGAACCTATAATAGGGGAGAGGGGCATTACACTTTCCAGGGAAGTAAAATATCTAGGAGTGATACTGGATAATAAGCTTACCTGGAATGCGCACTTGGAAAAAGTGGTGAGTAAGGCGAAGCAGACATTGTGTGTATGCCGCCGCCTTATTGGGAAAACCTGGGGACTGAAACCAAAGATGTCACACTGGTTGTATACGTCGATAGTAAGACCCAGGATTCTTTACGGCGCTGTGGTATGGTGGCAGAAAACACAACAGACCACAGCGAGGGAAAAACTGAATAGAATTCAGAGATTGGCCTGTTTAGGTATAACGGGGGCGATGGCATCGACCCCGACAGCTGCACTAGAAGTCATGCTAAATCTACCACCGCTGCATATAGTGGTGGAAAGAGAAGCGCGGCTAGCAGCATATCGACTCAGGAATAACAACGGCTGAAGGAGTAGTTCCTATTCCAGGATCATGGACACATCTATGTCGGAACCAACTTTTGGGGTGGTATCTGACATCATGGTTCCAAGGTTTCACTTCCACAAGCCATTTGAGACTCGAATAGCAAATGGGAGGAAAGGTTTAATACACTGGAAAGGTGGAGCCTAGTATGGTTTACAGATGGCTCCAAAATGACCAGAGGGACGGGTGCAGGAATATATGAACTCAGACTCAGACCCAGATGGAGTGCAAGCTACAGTCTGGGGGAGTTCCCTACTGTATTCCAAGCAGACATTTTCGCGATAATGGCGTGTTTGGCAGAGAATGTACGTAGAGGTTATAAACGTAAACTCATATATATATATTCTCTGATAGTCAAGCTGCGATTAAAGCTTTAGGTGCACACAAGATAAGTTCACTGGTATGGGATTGTTTACAAATGCTGACTGAACTGGCCAACAATAATACAGTCAGACTGTGTTGGGTGTCAGGGCACAAAGGCATTTGTGGAAACGAGAAAGCGGATGAACTTGCTAGGAAGGGATCCGAGACAGAGTTCATTGGTCCGGAGCCCTTCTGTGGCACATCTCCCAGTGTGGTCAGGCGGACTCTGGGCAAATGGACTGAGACAGAACACAGGAAATATTGGACTTCAAGGCCAGGACATAGCCATTCGAAGGAGCTCATGGAGTATCCTTCGAAGGAAAGAGCAAACGATTTACTGAGCTTGAACAAAATCAGGCTCAGGAGAGTGACAGGACTCATAACGGGACACTGCTACTTTAGGAAACATCTTCATAAGCTAAAGCTTGTAGACAGTCCGGTCTGCCGAGGATGTGAATCGGCGGATGAAACTTCTCTGCATATCCTGGGCGAGTGCCCGGGATTTGCACGTAGTAGAATGGCGCTCCTGGGGAGACCTCATTTGGAACCCAAGTAACTGAGAGAAGTGTCAGCAAGGAAGCTTTTGGACTTTGTAAATAGGACAAATCCACTTGCTGAATAGGACTAGTAGTGGAACGCACATTAGGCCTAATTAGGCCGCGGTGCTATGGGACTTATTAGGACCAACCACTGGAAGAAGAAGAAGAAGAACGACCAACTATATACCAGGAATCGCTGAAATTCAGAAAGGCCAAAGGCAAGAAACAACAGTGAATAACCACCTGGAGAACTGGCGGAACCATCAAAATGGGTTTTTCACTCCAAATTCAACGTTTTGCAAATCAGTTAATCTGTTAACAAATCAATTTCCGCTCTGTTGGGTTTAAAACATAAGTTCAATATTTCACAAGTCTAAATACTTGAAACAAATCATCTTTCAGCATTTGTTACAATATAATTTGCCTTTTAGGCGAATAAAAGTGTAACAACTATAATTACGAAGAGCACAAATTAAAGAATAGCTTATTTGTTGACATATTTATTTAACGTCTTTCATGACTGGCTGTTTTGAGTATATTTATACAAAAAATTGAATTTGGATTTAATATCTCCCTTAAAATCAAAGGTAGACCCATCAAACCTTACATAGGTACCTCTAACCCTGAGGTATTGAGACAGTGATCTGGTAGAATATGACTGTATAAATATGTATTTAGTTATTCTATTTAATAAATCGTAAATTTGAGTCATATTTCTTCAAACGCGATGTTCAAGTGGTTTTTTGAAAAAAATAAAAATATATACCTAATATGTAGTAGTTGACGTGTACTTGTTGTTTTAATTTGGTCAGTTAAATAACAATGACTGAAAATTTTCTAGATGAAAAATAGAAAAAGTGACAAGAGAATATTATTATTTATTTGTTTTTACACAATTCTCAGAGTAAGTAGGCCATGAAAATAAACTAAAAAAAGTCAAAATACAATCCTGTATGTATTAAATGTAGGCAAGAATAGTCTAATCCAGTGCCGATTGTGCGGGGGGGGGGGGGTCTCTTGAAATTTTCAAAGTAAAAATATTGAATTGGGGGAGCCTTGCAGCTTGCCCCTAAATCTGTAAAGTGTTTACAGCGGTGGTTATGGTCACCGTCGTACAGCAGTGAAGAAAGACAAAGTGGGAGTAGCGCACATTTACCAAGCAGTTTGGGCTTTGTTTAATTCACCCGTAACCAATTCACTTTCTTTTCTTATTAAACGTAATTTATTTACGTGTGGTGTAAAATTTTGTTGTCTACATATGTTTTTTGAAAGATTTTAAATTTTAAATTATATTTGACAAACAGACTAATAGAACTACTGAAAAATCTATGGTGAGAGAAATACCAAACTTTAATGAAAAAGTAGTTGAAAAAATTATTTCGGACAAAAGCAGAATAATGGTCTTACTATAAAAAATAATGTTGAGCACATTTTCCCTATATTTCAATGATACTTAAAATTAAACTACTGAATTATATTTTATTTCTTTTACTACCTTATACCTGCATTTTTTCGCCCTCTCTGGTATGGAACTTAAGGGCCGCCACTGGTCTAATCATATGGCAAATTAATTATTTTTAGAAAAAAATTGTGTGAATTGATTTAGAACGACCAACTATATACCAGGAATCGCTGAAATTCAGAAAGGCCAAAGGCAAGAAACAACAGTGAATAACCACCTGGAGAACTGGCGGAACCATCAAAATGAGTTTTTCACTCCAAATTCAACGTTTTGCAAATCAGTTAATCTGTTAACAAATCAATTTCCGCTCTGTTGGGTTTAAAACATAAGTTCAATATTTCACAAGTCTAAATACTTGAAACAAATCATCTTTCAGCATTTGTTACAATATAATTTGCGTTTTAGGTGAATAAAAATAAATCAACTATAATTACCAAAAGGACAAATTAAAGAATGGCTTATTTTTTGACATATTTATTTAACGTCTTTCACGACTGGCTGTTTTGAGTATATTTATACAAAAAATTGAATTTGGATTTAATATCTCCCTTAAAATCAAAGGTAGACCCATCAAACCTTACATAGGTACCTCTAACCCTGAGGTATTGAGACAGTGATCTGGTAGAATATGACTGTATAAATATGTATTTAGTTATTCTATTTAATAAATCGTAAATTTGAGTCATATTTCTTCAAACGCGATGTTCAAGTGGTTTTTTGAAAAAAATAAAAATATATACCTAATATGTAGTAGTTGACGTGTACTTGTTGTTTTAATTTGGTCAGTTAAACAACAATGGCCGAAAATTTTCTATATGAGAAGTAGAAGAAGTGACAAGAGAATATTATTATTTATTTCTTTTTACACAATGCTCAGAGTAAGTAGGCCATGAAAATAAACTAAAAAAGGCCAAAAGGAAATGTTAAATTTGTAATGTGCAGTCAATTTAACTCGACTTGCAAAATTCGTTTGCATACGTGGGCCCCTTGTAGCTCGCCCCTAAATCTGTAGAGTTTACAGCGGTGGTCATGGTCACCGTCGTACAGCAGTGAAAGACGGAGTGGGAGTAGTGCACTTTCACTTTTCACTTTCTTTTCTTATTAAACGTAATTTATTTACGTGTGGTGTAAAATTTTGTTGTCTACATATGTTTTTTGGAAGATTTTAAATTTTAAATTATATTTGACAAACAGACTAATAGAACTACTGAAAAATCTATGGTGAGAGAAATACCAAACTTTAATGAAAAAGTAGTTGAAAAAATTATTTCGGACAAAAGCAGAATAATGGTCTTACTATAAAAAATAATGTTGAGCACATTTTCCCTATATTTCAATGATACTTAAAATTAAACTACTGAATTATATTTTATTTCTTTTACTACCTTATACCTGCATTTTTTCGCCCTCTCTGGTATGGAACTTAAGGGCCGCCACTGGTCTAATCATATGGCAAATTAATTATTTTTAGAAAAAAATTGTGTGAATTGATTTTCGGGGTTGTCTTTAATAAACCTTTTTTTTATTTACTTCTGCTATTTCTTTGCTTTCATAGGTATTTTCTCCTCTTTTACAATTGAACTAAGAAATAATGTTAATATTTTCAAATTTTATTCAAATTAGTGTTCAACCGACAGTTAGAATATAGAATTTTCAAAATTTTACCAGAGGCGGCAGCAATGCATTTTATAACTTGTTAAAATTTAAAATCCTTCTGAAAAAGAAATTTTAAGGTGGTAGAAGAAAATGTACCTACATCTATTAATACATGATATTTCAAGTAATTATTTAACAATAACCAGACTCGGAAATAATTTCAGGAGGGTGGAATTAGATTTTTTTTATTTCAAATAATTCTCACGATTGCATCAGCCTTTATTGTTTTAAAACATTGATTTGGTAGAGATCTATTATTCGATTTTCATTTTTGTAAATCCATATTTTTTTTTTCTGGAGTATTTTCCTGAATATACATATATAAGGACTAGGCTTAGTGCGGCGTGGAGTTTAACAGGACCGTAGTCAGATTAAGAATGAAAATATTAGAATAGAATAGAATATTTATTGGTTACATTAATACATAACATATTATGGTAGCAAGTCAAAGAAACACACAATCATAAAAACAACAATTAAGAAAATACAAACAAAGCACTAGACCAAGGGTCGGCAACTGGCGGACCGCGGTCCAGATCCGGACCGCGGAAGGTAAAATAATGGATTCCCAAAAATTTTTTGAAAGTATAAATTGCGCAACTAAATTATTTAAAAAATAATTTTCTATTGATAATAATACGTTTGAGTGCCACCCTTATCATTTCTACTACAATTGCGTGATTGATTTGAGTTGTTAATGGTTAGTAGGTAGATTAAATTTGTGAGTGCAACTTAAAATAAAAAATTAGTAAGGAATGTGAGTTTTTTTTGTGGACTTCGTTAAAAATTTTCAAAAATATCCGGACCCCACCTAAAATTACTTGCCGACCCCTGCACTAGACTAATTAAAATACACATTGACCTAACAATAAAAATTACTTTATAACATAATAAACGTCAGAGTGAAAGCAACCGCTAAAAGTCATGAACACTATCCATAAAGTCACTGACGGAATAAAAACATTTTGACAACAAATAATTCTTTATACACAATTTAAATTTGACAAAACATAGTGATTTTACATGTGATGGGAGGACATTGTACATGTTTAAATTTAAGGAATTTCTCGCAGTCAGTGCTAAGCGATATCTAGGTAGTCGCAATAATTTAGAAGTACGAGTACATTAATTATGTATATCCGATTGAACCGTGTAACTGGCAATATTCGTATGAATATCCAATAAACAGTAATAAAAAAATAGCGATGGCAAGGGCATAATTGATTCGCAAAATGTTGGCGACTGGATTTTTTGGATTCTAAAGGTTTTTGAAGCGCTAGAGCAGCCCCCCCATAGCACAATACCATAAGACAAGATGGAATTAAAGAGGGAAAAATAAACTGATCTTAAAGTATCAGTGCTAATCACCTCTCTCAGTTGCCTTAATAAAAAAACTACCCAAGATAACCTCTTATTCATGGACTCAACATGGTCAGACCAAATCAATTTATCATCAATTGTAATACCAAGGATTTTAACATATTTATGTCTTACATGCCCTGGAGTAGTGGTAAAAGTTATACTCTGGGATTTATCTCTATTAATTTTAAGATTGTTAAACGAAAACCAATTTATGACTTTAGATAACATGTTATATGAATCTTCAGTTAGACATGAGACATTCATATTAATTAGGGTGGTGTCATCTGCGAATAGTACACACTTATTAGGCGCGATATCAAAGCAAAAGTCATTAATATATATTGCGAAAAGCAAGGGCCCCAAAACAGAACCCTGGAACAATTTCCGTCTATTTCTTTTCTCTTTTGGCATTTTCCCCCCAACTAATAGTTGTTAATGTAAATTATGTTACTATTTATAAATAGTTATTTAAATACACTCGGCAAATACAATTTAGAGCAGAGATAAAAAAGAAAGGTATTGACGCGACGCCAACTACTACAAGGTTCCGTAAATAACTAAACAGTTCAAAACGAGAGTCAGCTGTGAAGGCCACCGACCCTTGCACCGGCTCTGTTAGATTCTGCACATGCACTAAGCCTAGTAAGGAGTAAGGACGCTTTTTTGTAGTAAAATTAAAACTAAATTTATCTTTCAATACCCACTTAGGATTAATTGATCAATTATTTTATTTTTTGACTTTAAATTTTTTCCATTTACTTGTGACTCACCCTGTATATTGCTGCCAGCTTAAAAAGTAATGCACTAAACAAAAAAGCGATTTGATATTCGTGAAGACCTCTCGGCTCACAGATTGCGATGATACTTCATTTGATTAATTTGTCTACGCTTTCACCGAGAATGGTGGTCCGTGCAGTAAGTGAAGAGCAATTTTTCGCAAATGAAAATTCCTAGATTGTGCTCATGCATAAAACATAACGCGCCCGACTAACCGCCAAATATTTCATACATATTCTCATTGTCGCGCCTCTGCCGCTGAATTAAGCCAAATGTACACGACTTTAATTTAGGGGTTGGCTGCTACCCTAGCGAGGGCAAAACTAGGAAATGGGGAAGTCATGAGGACGCTGTTGAGTTTCATGTTTTTGTTACCGCATTGAAAATTGAATTGAATATTCAGAATTTTCCGGTCTCGTAATTGAAATGGACGTTAGAGATGCATAAAACAGGTTTACTGGGTACGTTTTTGGTACAGTCATATAATAAAATATTTCACGCTTCCCAGATTGTCTACATTAATTCGTACAAAATGAGTAGTACGAAACTGTAGTACAATTTCGAATTGCTGCGTCGGATGGTGTAGTTTATTTTGAGATTTTTGCGTTGGCGTTTTGTTAAACTTAAGCGACCAGCCATTGTTATTGGCCGTTAACGTTATTGACACTACCAACAAGTAGTAAAACATTTATAATTCTCCACTGTATATTTTGAGCAATTCTGATAAACAAAAAATCATGCTATTTCAGACTTCATACAGTATGTCCCACGACTGTGCCCCAGTGGCGTAGCTACGTTTGCGCAATGCATATCGCGTCCGTCGGCCATTCGGTAGACATAGAGTTTTGGCAATAGAAAGACAAAAAGCCTTAAAAATTAATATTCAAAAGCTAGTTAATACGTTTTCTATTATCAAATCTATAATTCTTTTAGTTTGTCACTTGGGGTTTGAAACTTATTAAATATTTCTAATATTGCCACATCTGATAGAATGTCAAATCATGGTCAAATCTGTATTTTCTCGTTCTATTAAACTAACTCAAACATAACATTTGGTTATTTTGCGTGTCTGACTTTTGCTTTTGTCTTTAAAAGTACAATAATTTTGATTTTCACTGTGACAGGATGGAGTTTTACTTTTATTTGTGATAGAATGGAATTTTACTTTTGTTTGAATGGTTTTTATTTATTTTTATTGTTTTTTATTTTTATCAAAATAAACTAATTACAGTACAATTACACACATAGACGTGCCCTGTTGTGCCCTGAATAGGAAAATACTTTTTTGTTTCCAAATTTAAACACTTAAAAATGTTAGTAGTTTGTTGATACTAGGGCTTGCAATCCCGCAATGATTTGAAAATCCCGGTATNTGCGTGATTGATTTGAGTTGTTAATGGTTAGTAGGTAGATTAAATTTGTGAGTGCAACTTAAAATAAAAAATTAGTAAGGAATGTGAGTTTTTTTTGTGGACTTCGTTAAAAATTTTCAAAAATATCCGGACCCCACCTAAAATTACTTGCCGACCCCTGCACTAGACTAATTAAAATACACATTGACCTAACAATAAAAATTACTTTATAACATAATAAACGTCAGAGTGAAAGCAACCGCTAAAAGTCATGAACACTATCCATAAAATCACTGACGGAATAAAAACATTTTGACAACAAATAATTCTTTATACACAATTTAAATTTGACAAAACATAGTGATTTTACATGTGATGGGAGGACATTGTACATGTTTAAATTTAAGGAATTTCTCGCAGTCAGTGCTAAGCGATATCTAGGTAGTCGCAATAATTTAGAAGTACGAGTACATTAATTATGTATATCCGATTGAACCGTGTAACTGGCAATATTCTTATGAATATCCAATAAACAGTAATAAACAAACAGCGATGGCAAGGGCATAATTGATTCGCAAAATGTTGGCGACAGTGATCTCTATGACCTACGTTGGCCAAAATACAAATGGCTTTTTTGGATTCTAAAGGTTTTTAAAGCGCTAGAGCAGCCCCCCCCATAGCACAATACCATAAGACAATATGGAATTAAAGAGGGAAAAATAAACTGATCTTAAAGTATCAGTGATAATCACCTCTCTCAGTTGCCTTAATAAAAAAACTACCCAAGATAACCTCTTATTCATGGACTCAACATGGTCAGACCAAATCAATTTATCATCAATTGTAATACCAAGGATTTTAACATATTTATGTCTTACATGCCCTGGAGTAGTGGTAAAAGTTATACTCTGGGATTTATCTCTATTAATTTTAAGATTGTTAAACGAAAACCAATTTATGACTTTAGATAACATGTTATATGAATCTTCAGTTAGACATGAGACATTCATATTAATTAGGGTGGTGTCATCTGCGAATAGTACACACTTATTAGGCGCGATATCAAAGCAAAAGTCATTAATATATATTGCGAAAAGCAAGGGCCCCAAAACAGAACCCTGGAACAATTTCCGTCTATTTCTTTTCTCTTTTGGCATTTTCCCCCCAACTAATAGTTGTTAATGTAAATTATGTTACTATTTATAAATAGTTATTTAAATACACTCGGCAAATACAATTTAGAGCAGAGATAAAAAAGAAAGGTATTGACGCGACGCCAACTACTACAAGGTTCCGTAAATAACTAAACAGTTCAAAACGAGAGTCAGCTGTGAAGGCCACCGACCCTTGCACCGGCTCTGTTAGATTCTGCACATGCACTAAGCCTAGTAAGGAGTAAGGACGCTTTTTTGTAGTAAAATTAAAACTAAATTTATCTTTCAATACCCACTTAGGATTAATTGATCAATTATTTTATTTTTTGACTTTAAATTTTTTCCATTTACTTGTGACTCACCCTGTATATTGCTGCCAGCTTAAAAAGTAATGCACTAAACAAAAAAGCGATTTGATATTCGTGAAGACCTCTCGGCTCACAGATTGCGATGATACTTCATTTGATTAATTTGTCTACGCTTTCACCGAGAATGGTGGTCCGTGCAGTAAGTGAAGAGCAATTTTTCGCAAATGAAAATTCCTAGATTGTGCTCATGCATAAAACATAACGCGCCCGACTAACCGCCAAATATTTCATACATATTCTCATTGTCGCGCCTCTGCCGCTGAATTAAGCCAAATGTACACGACTTTAATTTAGGGGTTGGCTGCTACCCTAGCGAGGGCAAAACTAGGAAATGGGGAAGTCATGAGGACGCTGTTGAGTTTCATGTTTTTGTTACCGCATTGAAAATTGAATTGAATATTCAGAATTTTCCGGTCTCGTAATTGAAATGGACGTTAGAGATGCATAAAACAGGTTTACTGGGTACGTTTTTGGTACAGTCATATAATAAAATATTTCACGCTTCCCAGATTGTCTACATTAATTCGTACAAAATGAGTGGGGCTTTTTATATACTTTGCGCATGGGCTCAGAGAGCCCTTGCTACGCCACTATTGTGCCCTGAATAGGAAAATACTTTTTTGTTTCCAAATTTAAACTCTTAAAAATGTTAGTAGTTTGTTGATACGGATATTAAATTTTTTGAAATATTTCAAACGGGCTCCACTCCTCTTAGGTATTTTATCATTTCCGGTTCTATTCCCTTCTTTTCCCCCTCTCCTCAACCGATTTACCACTTTTTATCTTCTTCTGCTTCTCCTCTGCATATTTCCTCCATATACAGGATTCCTTTTATTTCATATTCCTCGTCGATTGCTTCTCTGTTTTGTTTGTGTAAAAATCTTTCCATCTTTACTGCATCTTTTACTCCTCTTATTTTAGAGCAGTAACTTTGCATTCTTCCTGTAATTCCTTTCCAAACTCTTCTCATGTTTTCCTTTTTGCATTTCTAATTGTCTTTCCTTTCTCGATATTCTTCTTTACTTATTATGTTCTTTCTTAACTTTTTTCTGATTTAGTTCAAATAAACTCGGCAAAAAAATTAAGAGAAGAGAAATTTTTACAAATTTTTTTAGTAATTTTTGGGCTGTAAGTAAATTCGTGAATAATGGTCGTATCGAGACAATAAAAATCTTGAGATGAAAAATTTTTTTGGGCATCACACTCGGCGCAATCAAAAGAAATAATGTAAGGCAAAAATGTTACAAGTTTTTGTTTTTATGACGCAAAAAATTTTGAAAAATATTTTTTTTCAACATTAATTTTTAATTTTTGATGAATATTTAACCCGAAATTGTGAGAAAAATAACGCAAAAAAATTTTTGGGCAGTTTTCAAATAAAAAATTTGTAAAATTTTTGCCTTGCATTATTTCTTTTAATTGGACCGAAAGTGATGTTCAAAAAAATTTTCCTCTCAAGATTTCAAAACTAGAATCTTCAAGCTTCAAGGTGATACGACCATTATTCACGAAGTTACAACCTTTCAAAAATCATTCAAAAAATTTAAAAATTTTTCTGTTCCCTTAACTTTTTTACTAAGTTTATTTTTACCTTCTTACTTTTTATTGCCACTTTTAGTTCATTTTGATTTTTGTTTTGATTTCATTCCACATATTTCTATCGCTTTCTCCTTTAATGTGTTTTTAAACGTGATCCATATCTTTTCCACAGTTCATTTTTTTTTCAGTTTTTTTAATAGAAGTTTTTAATTTTCTATTGGTTTACCTTTTATGTTTTTGTTGGATATTTTTTATTTTAAATTTATTTACATTTTTTATATTCTCTTCTTTTAACCTTCCTCATTATTACATCATACAGACTCGTCGTGATCATTCTATGTTGCGTTGATAGTGCTGGTTATTTTTCTGCTTGGTATTATAGCATTGAAAATAGTATTGTTTTCTTGATATTTCTTCTTGGGATTTTGAGAAACATCCAGAATTCTAAGGTTATGATACCAAGTAGGATTTCAGAATTCGGAATAACCCAACAGTACATCCAAATTCAATAACAGGAAAATGCAGTTATGACTCACAAAAGTCCCATTCTGAATTCAGTAGATTTTTATTAATTAATTTTTTGTTTCAGACTGCTAACAGACTAGTTGTTTCCCATAATATAAATACAAAATTTAATAGAGGATTGTAACTATTGCATCAAATTAAGAATTATTCTTTGCATATGCAAAATTATAAACGAAGTTATATTAGTACGCGGGTCTTCATCTCCCTAATGACTTCCTTTGAAATTGTGCTCTTTCAATTTCGTTCCAGCCGATAATATCCGGATCTCCTTGCAATTGCATTTGCACATCTATTTCCAACTGGCCCCACCCCGCGACAGTGTCGGTCCTTCCACCTTTTACCCATGTGCCAATTTACTTCTAGCCCTTAACAAATTTTTAAGCCATAATTATTACACACATCATGAGAAAAAAACCACCTCGCGTGTGCCTGCGTATAAACATAATATTTTGCAATCTATGTTCTGACAATTCCTAATAAATGTATTCTTTGTTGCAGGTAATCCGTCTCCGCAGTTTAGGTGGCTGAAAGACGGCCTTCCAATCACGACACTGTCAACAGATCGTTCCTACAAAATCATATCCGCTAAACATGAACACGGGGGGCGCTACAGGTGTATAGCAACCAACAAGATCGGTTCCATACTCAGCGAAGAGTTTAGTATAACGATAGCGTGTAAGTTAAATGTTGAGTGACACAGGGACTGTTTACGAGGCCAGTTCTCGTTGCAACTTGGTCTTGATGATCAAATGGTAACTGTTGATTATAGAAAACGTATATTACATTATTTCTTCTTCTTCCATAAAGCAACAATTGTCCAGGATAAAGTACGTTCACAGATTTAAAATAACTACATGCGACGAATTGTCACTTGGTCATAAAAGTGGGTTAAAAAATATCCGCACTGATTTGTATTTCAAGAATTTATTTATGTGTTTTAATAGTTGATAGGAGTTGGTAGGAAATTGTACTTGTATAGTGTTTATAAAAAAAAAATAAGTTTATTTTAATAAAAAGTAAACTGCAACAACATACAGTAAATATAAAACAAAAATACACAATAATAGTTTCTTAGGCATTACAATAACTTTTTAATAAATTAATCATGATTAGTAGGTATTAATAAATACAACAATTTTATTCATTTTATTCAGCTTCACTGTTAGTATCAGCACCTGTCAATAACGAATCTCTAATATTCGCAATATATGTACAATGTGCATTCCAACGTAAATAGGACTTTTTAAAAATAAGAACAAAAAAATTTTTTTGGAAAAATCGATTTAGCTTTTATTTACGAGTGCTGCCATCTTCATGTTGAGGTCGGAAAGTTTTCAGACCACTCTCGTATAAAAGAGATTAATTTGTTGTGCTCTAACAAATGAATTGTTGATAACTGAATTCATGTTAATGCAGGTATTTATTCTCTTAAATCTATGAATGTACTTTATAATGCGCTGTTGTAGAAAATACATAACATGCCAGAACACATTCGATAATTCCTTAATTTCGACAGAATTAACTTGATTTCAGACATGAGCGTTTTCAAAGACAAAACCGAGAAAACAGTATCAGTCAAGGAAGGAGAAGCTGCCGTCATAGACCTTCCGGAAATAGAGTCGATTCCTCCACCGGATGTTACGTGGCTGACCGATGAGGGGATTTTAGAATACATCCAAAAATACATCACTTCGAAAGACAATAGGCTTGTTATTTTGTCTGTTGAAAAATCCGACCAAAAGTCCTACAGGTAACAGTACAACCAACAAAGACTATGATAAATATGGTTCCGCAATGCCAACAATGAATACAACAGTCTATATTTTTGTCGTTCGTAAAGAATATATTTTTATTTGTTAACAATTGTCCCGTTCCCTATTGGTGGCTCAAAGATAAAGAAGGAATTATGATCATAGATGTAGGTGTGAGAAATCAATCAAACTGTATTTCCAATATCAGAAAATCTTAAAGAATATAAATATATTTCCAATACAGTTTCTTTTATATTTTATAATTACCCTTCAAATAATATAAAAGAAAACTACTACGCCACTGTTGGCAAGATGAAATATTTACTTCACATTATTTATTGTGTGCGGCAAATAAAGTGTATAAAATATGCAGGGTGCCATTAAAAATGGTATTTTCCTCTTGATTGTTGTTTGTAAATGTACCAATTAATAATCAGTAAAGGCTTTAATATACTATATACAGGGTGATTCAGCCATATTTACATTAATTTTAACCACGTACTCGGAAAAAATATGTTTCTCCCTTTTAAAAGATAAGCAAATTACCCCTTAACTGCCGCTAGGTCTCTGATACCGCGACAAGAACTTGCAGAGCATCGGCAAA
This sequence comes from Anoplophora glabripennis, assembly GCF_000390285.2. Taxonomy (NCBI): domain Eukaryota; kingdom Metazoa; phylum Arthropoda; class Insecta; order Coleoptera; family Cerambycidae; genus Anoplophora; species Anoplophora glabripennis. The sequence continues at coordinate 185,375 of NW_019416527.1, read as the reverse complement.
TGGCTTGAATGTGATAGACGCAATTTTCAATTTAGATAAGGAGCAACTTACCATTTCAAGGCGGTTAGGGACATCCTAAAGCAAGGTCTAGAGAAAAAACGCGAGTTTCTAAAATAGTTAATATAACCGTTTATATGTATATTATGTCTAATACTAGGAAAATGTTTAGATTTGGCAACGTTGCTTCAAGCCGAGATCAAGTTGACTTGGGAGCCGTGAATGTATCAATACCGCCAGCGGTCAGGGACGGTCCAAAAAGGGGTTTAAAAAATGATTTGAAAATATCTTTTTCGCGTAAATATGCATTTTAATTTTTTTTTAATCGCGTATTCATATTCTACTCATTTTTCCTCATCTTTTCCCTTAAAATTAATGACTGTGTCAATGACAGTTGAAAATCAAGTATGGTAGTGTGATCCTAGTTATTAGACAAATTATGTTACAACCTAATTATATTAATAACGCAAAATGGCACATATGTATGACAGTAATGAATTTATTATTTCGTTAATTTACGGTGAATGCCAGCAAAACGCAGACGCATCACGGGACCATTTCGTATTACAGAAGTCAATACAAAACTCTGTTTCCTAAAAAATAACTGAATAATTGTAATTAATATTACGTATTATGTAGTATTATTGTGTAGTGAGACCAAAAAGTTGCATTGTTATGGATGAGTCCGTTTCTGCGTTGATCCTTCAAATGAATTCATATTTACAGTTTTTATAGTTCAACATTTCTTGCATGGGAACTGAACCCCACAATTTTTAAATCTCAAAGCGAGTTAGTTTTCTTACAATTTCCAAATTTTTTTATTATTTTCCTTTTGAATGCTATCTCATTCCCCCAAAAAAAAAACGATACTAAAAAAAGACTTTTGATGACACCTGTATATTATAGGGAACCCTGGTGGTACATTATAAGAAATTTCTGTTCTCAAATCCACCATGGTTCCACTCATCAAGAAAACACGTGCTAATAAAAGTAAATTTAAATACAATCTGTATCAAACAGAGCATTTTTTCTAAAATATTTTTATTTGAATTAAAATTGTTTGAAATATTCACAATCGTTGTATTTTTTAAAAGCATTCTATTATTAGCTTTTCTTTGTTTACTTTATTGTAAAGGTAATTAAGCCAATTTTAATAAATTCATAACTTTTTTCTAACAAATCTTATCAAATGAAATCAAATAATGTATTTTTAATTTATATAGTTATGTAAAAGATATGTAACCTCTCAGACAAGTGGGGCAATATTGGCAATTAGGAGTCTTGTCTGTGGGGTTAGATATCTTTTGTGTACTTAGATTTCTGATATCAAAGAACATGTATGTATGTATGTATGTATGTATGTATGTCGGAGGGTGGTGGAATTGTTTTTCCACCGCTGCACTTAGGCCTTATTAGGCCCCTTGTACACCCTCCTTCATTACTCAAGTACTTTTTCTTCAAATCATCCTATTTACTACACGGGTGGCTTGGTGGCAAAGTCTCGTACAGTTTATGTATGATAGCATGGTCTTGAGTTACAGAGATTTCTTGCTCTGTTCTCATTACCATTTATCGGGGACCACACGCCTGCGGCAAACGTTGGACGACCCAGGTCTCTGGTAGGCTGCCACAGCCACGTCCCCGAGCCTGCCTTAGGCCACCCATCCAAATTCCAGCCTGCATCCGTGATGCCCTATCAAAGAACATATTTTGACTTCATTTGATACGATTTTTTTAGGAAAAATTTTTGAAATTGGTTGAATTAGCCTTAGTTCCTTACAATAGAGTAAAAATCCACAATTGTAATTCTTCCGACAGAGCTCGCGCTATAAACTCCCAAGAAGGCAAGGAAGATCTCAGCGGGTTAGTAAAACTGATAGTAGAAGACGCCGAAGAAAATAAAGAAATATCCCCCACTATCATAATCCCACCAGAAGACGTACAAGTGGTAAAAGGAAGAGAAACCATCATCGAGTGCATAGCGAACGCGCAACCGCTGCACGAGCTGGAAACGTTGTGGTTCAAGGACGGCATCCCCATAGAAAGTTCCGACGTCAGCTACTCTTTCAAGGACATGTGGAACCGCACATTGATCCTAACCTCTATTAACACCACCCACAGCGGGCAATACGAATGCCATGTGAATTTGAAATCAGGGGGTTTCCCCACTGTCACAGCTTCGGCGCAGGTTAAGGTGTTGGAGAAGCCCAGGGTGTTTAGTAACGCGAAGCCGGAAACCTTAGGGGATTATGGGTGCCCCATGAGTTTGCCGTGCGATGTACTGGGAGTCCCCAAACCGAACATCACGTGGTACAGGAACGCAGAGGAACTGGATCTTAACGATAAAAGGTAAGAAAATTATTTGGTGACATTATTTATTTTTATTTAATTTAACAAAAGTTACTTGCTTCTTGCTTTGTCTAAATCAACTGCTCAATCAGAAATCGTATCTAAAAATTCAAGTTGACGTTGAAATAACCTCTACGGTTAACCTTTGTGTCAAGGTGAGAACCCCACAACTTTTTGTCTAAAAAGTTGTTCTTCAAAGTATTTCCCAAAGAAGATATTGCAGTGCGTTATTTAAAATGGGACACCGTGTATATCTTATGTTCTATTAAAGGTGTAGCCGCCTATATATATATTGTATATTATTCTATTAGGTATGTAGTGCAAGAAGACAACTCCCTTTTGATTCGAAAACTTCTAATAACCGACAATGGAATGTATCAATGTTTTGCGAAAAATGAAGCCGGAGAAAGTTCACTATCAACATGGCTGCGAGTGAAAAGTAAGTGAGGATTTTTCTTTAAAAGTTCCAAGGAAATTGAATCTGCGCTTAAACCATTCTTATCTAACATTCTTCCATTTTGAGCGGACGCATTTTCCTTTGGAAACAAAATAAAACTTATATTAACTGTATTTCCTAACACAATTATTTATCAACATGCAGAACACAGAAAAGTTCGGAGTTTAGCTGCTAGAGCGGTGAGATTGAGAAGTTCAGGTGAACGGCATAGCAAAAAGAACTTTATTTATTTGTCTCCATGTAAGGATCTTTATCAAAATCATAGGAATGCATTTATACACGTCTTGCACACGTAGACTAGGTAGACGATTCAATGTTTGATTGGTTTTGATGATCGTGCACAGTACTGTTGCGACTGCCCTTATTATTTTATTGTCAAATATACAACGCGACACTCAAATTGCAGCACTCGGGAAGACTCATCACTAGAGCTCGACATTTGGGTGCGAAGTCAATGGCGTCACTAAGAAATTTAAAAATAATTTAACTGTATTAAGTACCTATATTAAGTACCAGCATGTTATTTTATTGCAAGTGACGGGTGGTCCTTAAAAATGTTTTAATTTTAATACTAGAGATATATGTTTGTAGCTTTAAAGTGGTTTCGGTTGTTTTTTTTTTCAAACATGTACATTTGTCAATGAATTTTGCCTTATTAGGCTTTACAGTGCGCGTTAAACATGTCGCATGTGATTATTTTTCCGTCTGTAGTTTCATTTGCAATTGTTTTCCACTTCAATCCTACCGCGTAATTACCTACTTTTTTTACGTGAGATACGGTAGTGCGGCAGCCCTAAACAGCCGATTTCTTTTGTGAATTTGACTTTCAATATTGTAACGTTGACGGGAACTTAACCTACATAATACAACTTCAACGAAAAAATAAACAATTCTATTGCCGCTTGATACATCGCCTCCAAATGTTTCTTGTTAAATGTCAACAACAAAGACTTTCCTTCACCTTGACGTTTTTAACTTTCGCGTTTAAGTTTTCCAATCAGACTGTCCCCAAAACTGAAAATTCCCAATTCTTCTTGAAAATTGATATTTGTTTTACCTTTTTCTCGTAATTTTTACATCCCACTGCGACAGGCACACAAAAATTTAACAATGAAGACACACAAACACACTGTACCATCTAAAACCTGAAATAAATAACTTATTATGGCTATACACTTACATTGCACAAAACGCTTAAACTAAACACTAAATACCTATTTAAATTTTACCATAAATTTAAAAGTTATTTCATCAGATTAGTAAAAAAAACATTTACAATTAATTGTATTAGCTTGATAGGCATGGCTCGGAAAAGAAGAGATATTTTAAAATTTTTAAAGTAAGGGTCTGTATCAACACGTGTGTGCTAAATGAAACGAACCACGGTGCCACCAAGCCTCACCCCTCCGCATTATTTACGCACCAAAGTGTCGAGCTGTACACATTTCATCACTTTCCATCTTAATTTTCTTACTACAACCAACTTCAATGACTAACAGTCTTCATTCACGCATTTCCACTTTCTTTTAAGCTTCTGGGAACCTTCCAAAATAATAATTCGAATTCCCAACATTACATTTACTAGAAGAGTGTTGCAATTTAAGACGCGTAGTATGAAAACTGAATGAAATGAATTTTCCCTTATATTCTGCATGTGTAAATGTCGCAAATACATCATTTTAAACCAAAAACTGTATAAGAATGAACTTTCCACAGCCGCGCAGCCCGTTATGGAATTCGGTCCGAAAAACATGACCGTTCTCGATGGAAAAGACGCCACGTTGAGCTGCAGGGCAGCGGGAGCACCGATCCCGAACGTTACCTGGATATACAACGGTAAGTCGCTGAAGACGACGTCCGAATTAGTCGTTAACTTGCCAATATAACATTTTGCTTTGCGGTTTTCACTTAATGTACCAGCTGCATGACGTGCGTGCATTTTGCTACTAATTTTTTCAGGTGAAACGGAAATAGAGACGTCGAGCAGAGTGCAGATCCTGGACACTGGGGATCTACTCATCGCCGCCGTGAAAGAGTCGGACGCTGGGCAATACACTTGCGTTCGGTCCAACGAAGCTGGGGAAGTTAGGGGATCTGCACATCTACAAGTGCTCGGTCAGTATAATTGTGCATGACTGAAGGTTCTTCTTTTAGATATTAACTATTTTTTCAAGCATGAATTTGTCCACTTTAGAATGTTTTTATCCTTATTGCAAGAACATTCTATTATATTATTTTACTTTAAAAGTATTAAGGTAATTCACGGCGATTTTGCTGTGGGCACCAAGTACAGTCCGTACGATATTTGTTGAGATAGAATTCCAAGAAGGCTTTCTTGGAAGTAACCGCATTCAACTCTCAAGGTAGAAAGACGTGGTAGAAAAGACATGGCGGCATGACGTTCACCGTAGCAGCTTGCAGTGCATACTGTGTTTTGCAGTTACGAAGGCGTGTTTCTTCGGTTATTTTCTTGGAATTTTTTCTCAACAAATATTATATGGACTGTATCTATAGCGATTTTATGTTCAGGCATATCAAACTGAAAGCGGTAAAGAATATCTTTATTTGTAGAAAATGTCGGGTATAATTTTTCTATAGAATGTAGCACTTAAACAAGCATAAAAAGTTTATTTTTTTCACTTTGAAAAAACATTTTTTTATGCATTATTTGTAAAAACAATTCATTTTAATTATAACGGGTGTTCGAAAACTACAAGCACATTTAGGGAGTAATTCTATTTGGATAAATAAAAGAAAACTCAAAATTGACAAACTTTGACAAATTGTAATTTTTTTAAATTAATATTTAACCATAACTGTTTCTTCAGTTAAGCGATTTTTTTTTCAAACGTGCACACATTATTTATTGATGACATAATCTTACTCGCCATAAAGTAATCGGTCACATAGATGCTGTTATTGTAGCAAATAATTTTTATGACCAGGTGATTTAAATTTAACTTTTGCTATTGAATTTTTGTAAGAAAAATAACCAATAACATCAGCGATATCAGGTAAAGGTAAAGGTAAATGTAAAAAATATTTATTGTGCATAGTTATATATCACAGAAAATAATAAATTCAATTATGAATAATGATTAAAAATCATGATGAAAAAAATGCCATTCTGCAAAACACGAGTCAAACACAAAATTGATAACTAATCTGTAACTACTATCTACTGAACTCGACCATTATCGACTTTGGCAAGTTATGATATACAGTATGTCCACGGTTAGAGTGGAAAAGAGGGAAAATATTTTATTTTTCATTTTACGAGAAAAGGCCATTCTTGATTAAAGTTATTGCTTGTCTTTAGAATATCTTTAAATGTCTTTAAAAATAAGCAAAAATTTTAATCGACTTTTTCTCGTAAAATGAATAAATTTTTTTTTGTCCTCTTCTATCAAAGTAGGCCGATTCATATAGAAATTGAAATTATAATATAAATTTTAATTCTAAGCAACTTTTCTTAATCTTAAACAAAGTCAGTTTATTCTTGAACAATTTTTTTATTTACCGATTTTCTGATCACCCTGTACATGCAAGATGAAAGTCCTCCATGCCAACCGCATTTTAAAGATAAGCAAACATTTTAATTAAGAATGCCTTTTCCTTGTAAAGTGATAAATAAAAATATTTTCCCTCTTCCACTCTAACCATGGACATATACAGGGTAGGAAAGTACCGATGGTCTATCTGAAGTTACGTGAGAGCGATAAAGTAAGCCATAGAAATCCATGCGATAGAGAAGGATGGCTATAATGAAGGCTTCTCATTGTCACCGCCCGTTTCGCCCTTCCAAATAAGATCCACTTCTTATTCTAGTCTTTTAAAATTTTTTTGCAAATTTTAAGAAAATTTATAGAATTTGAATTAGTGTTTAAAATAAGAGAAAAATATTTAATTAACAGTTTAGTTTTTTTTAAAAGGTTCAATTTATTTAAAAAAGAAATACCTTCCATAAGGTCTTATTTTTATTATTTTTTTTTTTTAATTGAGAATACGATAAAAGTATACCTACTATCTACCTATTTCAGACAGATTATAAAATTTATATTAAGAACCTTTTAGTAGGTATCAATTAAATTATATAAGTAATATGTATAACAATTCTATGCATAGTTACAATCTAATGATGTAAATGTGATTAGCTAAGCAAGGCTAAACTGCTTCCAAAACTAGGTACCCTAATTAATTCTATAGTAATTCTATTAAAATCTTTGATTAGGAAATAGGAACTCTCTCCTAATCTAAGATTAAAATCAACCAATCTCTTCAACTTTCTTATTTCTTTAGGTTTTAATCTTCTATATAATATATAATATCTATGATCATATGAACTACTTTTCTATTCTCAGGTTTTAGAACTACAACTACCCCTCTTACTGTTAAAGAAAAAGGGATGTTTGTCAATGTCAAATGCTTTAAATAATTTGATATTTCTAAAATGGCGGGAATATTATAACGTTTATTTTAATTAAATTATGATTTGCAGAACTAATTTTATTCGGTATTTGTCACTGTATGATAATTGTTAAATGTGTCAATATGATTTTATTATCCTTATTGCTTTATAATGAGGAGATGCTGGAATTTCTAGGTTAGAATATTGTGCTGCAATTAACAAATAATTACATTCAAACAGTTTAAATTGTATACATAATCTCCCTTTAAAAGAATGTTTTCTAGAAAGGCACCTGCTTTACAATTATTTTTAATTTCTTATTTCTTTTATAGTTCGAACCCAAATCATACAACCACCTGTTGATACAAGAGTGCTCCTGGGCCAGACAGCAACGCTTCAATGTAAAATCTCCTCGGATCCCCTTGTCCCTTACCAACTAGACTGGTTTCGTGATAAACAGTAAGTACTGTTGATAATTCGCACAACTTTACTTTACCTTTGATATTCTAGGATGATCAATCCAAGAGCCACCCAACGAATACGAATCTTAGACGATGGCACTCTAGAAATAGAAGCCGTTCGGGCTTCTGACGTTGGCCACTACACCTGTGCTGTTCGCTCTCCTGGAGGCAACGATACTAGATCAGCGAAGTTGTCTGTCATCGAGCTGCCTTTTTCTCCAACAAACGTTAAAGCTGAGAAATTGGACACCGGGACGCAGAGAGCTGTTAACGTCAGTTGGACGCCCGGATTCGACGGCAACAGTCCCATAAAAAAGTATATAATTCAAAAGAGGGAAGTTCCCGAACTAGGTGAGTTGATATCTGTATATAATTCTTCCTTTAAACATTGTTTTTGTGTTATATGCATTTTCTTACTAACATCTTTGTAGAGTAATGTTTGTAGTTTTTATGTAGCACAAAGCAGTTAGTAGCTTGTAATTAGAAATAGATATATTTAAAGCCTTTAGCTGTAGTGCAGATCTGAATATGTGATTAACAGTCAGTCATCATAACTTTTAATCCAAGATTTTAGTTGATTGATTGCATTTATTGTTGAGACCTTTTTTTCAAATATCTTCAATAACACCATAATCAGAGGAGGAAAAGGAACCTGACAAAATTTTGCATCTGATTGGCTAAATATGTGCCTCCTCCAGAATAAGTTGAAAAAAATAAATATATTCAGAATGTTTACTTGTTTAGTTTATAGAACATAATTTTATGTTAGTAGGCTTTTATATAGACAATTTGTAGACACTAATATGATTTGTTCAAAAAAGAATTGTGAAAACAATATCTCCAATTTTTACTGAAAGGGCTTATGCTTTTTTAGAAAAGAAATCTCTAAAGTTAATAAAACAGGAAAATATTGTTTTCTAGGTTCATTTCAGTTTCCCATATGCATATTTATTTTACCTGTTTACTATTTTATTGAAAATATGTTTTTGCATGAGTATTATACTTACCGTCAAAGCTGAGGTATTTTTTTAACAGGATGTGAAACTCAGAAATAGAAAATTTTACAAAAAATGGCTATATAAGAAATAAAAATAATGAATATCGGAAACTTACCTATATAATTGTGATAACCTGAGTATTTAAATTAAACCAGAGAAAAAAATCACAGAGGTTACCTACTGCTTATATTGTTGAATGGTGTTCAACATTTTCTAAAATTTCTCCCTCAATTTCAGACATTTCGGGTCATATAGTCCATCCCACATCATGAACTAAGTTATTCATTTGTGGTGTTGAGTGATTCCTTAATGCAAATCTTTCCTAGTATAGATAAGATGCTGCGCCTGCCGTTTGTAGACACTCTCCGTAATTCAAAACCACATCTACAACCTCATTGTTTTCATAAACGTATACTATTGATTACAAAATGCATATTATAAACACTACAATGTAACAAAAATGAAGTTATCACTCTCAGCACTCGAGGTGGTCCTTTTGCAGTAAATTTGCATATGCGTTTGTCAGGGTAGCAAAAACATCCGTCAAAACAGGAGAAGCTTATTTAAATTTTATAATTACATATTAATATCTGAATTATTCTGCAAAGTTTTTAGAAAAATACTTTTTTAAGAGCTCCACATCTTTCTAAAAAATACTACTTCTTGGATAACATGCTCTAGATTATTTTAGGAAAAACGTAGTGCGGATTAGGGTGGCCCAAAAAAAACTAATATTTTTTTTTCGTGTTATGAAAATATGTTAGTTTACCATGTTTTAAGAGCCCCCTCAAAAAATCTGTTAAAAAAAAAATTTTTAGAGGTTGCTCAAAATTTTTTAATTTCCAAAATTGTCAAAAATTGAATTTTTTAAAAAAATTTTTTTTATCGTTATTTTATCATTTACTAGGTTGAAAAAAATCTCGATTCTGAATATTTCAAATCGATATTTTAATTTCTAAAGGTTACTCATAATTATTTTAACTTTAAAAGTAGTGTACCTAAAATGTTTTTGAGCGACCTCTAAAAATAAATATCAACGAACTAATAATTTTTTTATTCAATTTGATGAACAAAAGAATAGAAATAAATCACGACACTTAAAAAATTTCTCGAGGCAAAATTTACTACCACACCCGAGTATCAAATATTTATAATTTTTTAATTTTTTAAAATTTAAGTGTCTCGTGATTTATTTCTGTTCTTTTGTTCATCAAATTCAATAAAAAAAAATTATTAGTTTGTTGATATTTATTTTTAGAGGTGGCTCGAAAACATTTTAGGTACACTACTTTTAAAGTTAAAATAATTATGAGTGACCTTTAGAGAATCGAGATTTTTTTCAACCTACAAAATGATAAAATAATGAGAAAAAAAAATTTAAAAAAAAAATCAATTTTTGACGATTTTGGAAATTTTTAGAAATTTTGAGCGACCTCTAAAAAAATTTTTTTGAGGGGGCTCTTAAAACATGATAAACTAACATATTTTCACAAGAGACACAAAAAAAATATTCGTTTTTTTTGGGCCACTAGTGCGGATATTATTTTTTGATATTTTTTATTATTTCAGTGTTACATTTATTAAATATAGCTAAAATGCCAATGTTTTTTTTACTATTACTTACTTTTTACTATTATTTTTATTATTATTCTACAGATTTTTTTACTGTTTGTTTTTCTAGATTGTGTTATTTTTTCCTTATCGTTTTCATTTTAGTTGCGTTTTGTATACAGTTTAATATTAGTATTCTTTTCTTTTTTTTTTTCAATTTAAATGATACAAAAGTTATGTTCAGAAACCTAACTTCTATACAGGGTGATTAAGAACTTATCTGACAAAAATAGGTAGGTAAAAACACTGGTGTAAACACCAATGAAGAACAAAAAAAAAACATCACTGTTACCAATTTTTTTAAAACCATTTGAATGAATATGATAAAATGGTAAACAGATTGAGCTAAAAACTTAGGTATATACCAAGTAATAGAATGGCAAAAAAACAGAAAATGTCAGTTTCTTTTTATTTTAGATCTGGATAGATCAGGGGCAATGTTTTGACTTATAAAATTCAACACAAAGCCCTGAAGATGTCATAATAAAAACAACGAAACGTGGACGTGTAATAGCAATTTTTGTTATACTTCCTAACCTAATCCAAATTCAAAAGAAAAGGAAATATATGAACCATAAAGAAAATTACAATTTTTTTATAATCTTAGCAGCCGAAATTTAGTAGTAGTAGTGGTGGTATTTAGATAGTGCCTACCAGAACTTGACATTATTAGATTTTTTTGCCTTCTAATGCAGTGTTCAGAAATATGGTTATTCTCATATAAAAATGTTGTAAATATTCCTTAGCAACATTAATTTAAAAAATCAAAATCATAAAATTATTGATTAACTAAGAAATAGAGAATGTACTCCGTGGAAATTTTTTTATATTTTTTAATAATGTTTGCTTTCAAATTTTGTTATGTAAAAGATTTTTTCGACCTTTTAAAAATAAGCAAATTACCCCGTAACTCCCGTTAACTCGACCCTCCATTTCGTAATAGGGAACACGCCGCACAATCCGGTGGAGTACACAGCAATCGAATATTGTCATTGTAGCGAAACAACTGACTTCCTAGTCATCGTCTCGTCCCGTTTTGCAATTGTTTTCAAAATCACAGTGTAACGGATCTCAACTTTATTAAAACTTTATCGACGAATGAGTGAGTGTTTTTTTAGCCATATTTGTCATTTTAAATAAGTATGTACCGTACAACTCTGAAAAGTAATAAGTTATACAATAAGGTATAAGTACTAAAAACTGAATAATTTACCTACTTGAGTTGTTAATGCTTCCTCTTGATAAACAATATGTGAAATTTTACCTATTTTTGCTCTATTTATACAATACTAAACCACACTTCAATAACTATTGTACATTATACTAATTAATTAAAATCTATTACTAAACAATTTAAACATAACTTATCTTATTCAAAATACAGTAAGTACATTACTGAGTACCAGACAGTATCATGTTGTAAAAGAGTCCAGGTTTTTGTGAATCAGGTAACCTGAGGCATAATCAAGCAATTAAATAGCGTTCAGTAATTATTTTCCTTTAATTAATTATCTCATGTTCTGTAAGGAATAGTAAAAAATGTTTCTAAATCTAATTTCTGAATCACCTTTATAGTTTATGTTATATTGCTAGTAAATAATAACTTTTTGTCATAACTCTTACTAACATTTCTTTTTAAAAATAACACAAAAGCATTGTTTATCCGCATGAGCATGTAGAAATGTAATTTGGGAATAGTTGAATCATAAATAAAAGACCTACGAATAACTAAATATACACTGTTTTAAAAATTGAGTTAAAAAATTTATTTTTTAAAGAGAATTATAAACGCATGCTCATATTATATGGCCATTTCCGTTTGTCGTATCAAGTTATCAAACGGTGTTATTTTGTCCCATTAGTACCCCCTATTTTAGGTCCGATACCAGATCCGCTTCTGAACTGGGTGACGGAACTCAGTAATGTATCTGCCGACCAACGTTGGATATTGTTGACGAACCTTAAGGCAGCCGCCTGCTACCAATTCAGGGTTAGCGCCGTGAACAGCGTGGGCGAAGGTCCGCCTTCCGATCCTAGTAACCAAGTTATGTTGCCTCAGGAAGGTAAGTAAAAAATTTTTTTTTGGAATTGGATTCTTACGTATTTTTTCACTTAAAATTTGGTCGACTGAATTAAATACGTCATTTTTACACAATATACTTCATATGACCAATAAAGTGTTTTGATTTTTTTCTTTCATTCATACAGGCGGCTCATATAAATTTATATTTAAAGGTGGGATGTTATATTGAACTATTGCATGATATTGTTTTGTCCTGTTAATTTTTGTCCATCTCCAGTCACTGTTCGATATTAACGTGTTCTATGAATATCACAGATATATAGCATGACGTTCTTTGTGCCACAATGATGCATCATACCTTAAAATATTTCGTGATGGGGTAGGCAACTGTAATTTTAATCACTGTGTTTCACCAGTTCAATATCCACATAAAACAATATTAAGGAAAGATTGTGTTACAACGGGTGATACAAATTGAACCATTATTTTAAGTAAAAAAAAACAAATTTATTGTGAACTACTTATGATTTGTTATTTCAATACAGAGCACAAACTGACCGACTGACTATAAAAAATAATATTTTTCAACTGACCAGAATCTGGGAATCTCCTACAAACGGTCATCCTTTTGATGAGTAGTAGTAGTGGAAAGGGGCGGCCTCAGCCTGGCAATTGGGCCACAAGTGGGCCCTTTTTGCCTACCCCACCGTCCCATCCCTATCCACTTTCTCCTTCTGACCCTCCTCGAACCTACCCGATGCCCTAATGAATGCCAGGATTTTGGTCCATGGAAGATCTCTCACTTCAACCCCCTGCAGCTCTTCAGCACCAAAGACTTTATGTCTTATCCTCGCAAAGGCTGTACAATGTCCTAGAACCCCTACTCCACAGTTCAGGCATAGAGGGTCCTCCCCAATTCCTATTAAACTTAAATGCCTCCCAAGTCTGCAATGGTCTGTCAGAACCCCCACCATTTGGTTTAGGGCTCTTCAACTAAAGCTCAGCAGCCATCTCGTCTTAGGTTTATTAAGTCCATGTATGAAACTATGGGCCTGCCTTCATCCTCTATTTCTCCTCCAGTTCTGACCTAAAGTTTAATAGGCCCATTTATTGTGCCTCATTAATGCTACCTCGTGTGATTCCTAGGATTGGTTCAGGTCCCCAGCCAGGTCCCCCAGATCCGAGACGAGCTAGTTGATCAGCCCTCTCATTACCAGGGATAATCATGTGGCCTGGGACCAAAACCAACTCTACCTCTCTTCATCTGGCCAATGATTCTAGAGCATCTCCACATTCCTGGACGAGGGCAGACCTTGTCCTTGAGCAGCTAACCGCTCTGAGTGCGGCCTGACTCAGAGCAGATAAAAATCTTCTCCTCTACACAATTCCTTACTTCTTCCTTGCTTGCTACCATCAAAATAGCAAAAACCTCGCCCTGGAAGACTGTGCCATCATTTTGATGAAATTTTCGATCACTGTTTTGTGTAATAGAGGGAGGCTCTATTTCACCAATAGCACCTACGATATTTCTGGAGCATTTCCATAGACTTTATTTTTTACATGACCCTAAAGAAAAAATTGTCTATTGACATCTCTGAATTGAGAAATAACATGTTTTCTTATTCAATAACTTGAATGTTTCCTGGTATGTAACTCCATCCTGCTGAAAATAGACATATCCAAGTTCAAAACATCAACTTCGTACCAAAAAGCCCTATTTTAAAAAATATATATGGACCTGTAATGCCTCCAGCTCAAAAACCGTACCAAAGTGTCTCTCATACTGAATGAATTGGTAATTGAACATTTGCTTTTGGATTTAGAGAGCCCCAGATATGAGAATTTTGTTTATTGACATAGCCAGAGAGATAGTATTGAGCCGCTTTGCTCATGACTCCTGAACATTTCTAAGTCATCATCATATATTTCCAGTACCCAAACAGTGAAGCCTATCTATAGCTTCAATTCTTGCACCATTTGAATTTTATAACCCTTTAAGACAAGAGGTACCAAATTTGATGTAAACTTACTTATAATGTGTCTAATTGTTGCACATTATCGAACACTTTCATCTTCAGCTGCAATGTGTTTATTTGATCTGGCTGGAAGAGCAATATTTAATCACTATGAATTCTGCCAAAACATTCAATTTTTTTGTTAAATCAACTAAGAGAAAAGTTTCTTCACATCGACCAAATCCGTTTCAAACTTTGCTGAACGTTTCCACAATATTTTCACCATTTTTATAGTGAATTTTCATAATATCCATGCACTGCTCAACCGTGTATCGCTCATTTTCGTTAATGGTATAGGTAGGTTATAGTTGTCAGCAGCCAGATATGAAAGTTCTAACTTTAACAGATGAAATACTAACATGATATTTAAAATAAATGTTCAGTTTGGATCAGCCATTTTATTAATTCTTTGTTGATCATTTAAATTTAAATTGTATCGTTCTCTACCTCATTTCCCACCATCCAATTTTTGCCTTTGATTTAGTTGCTTCTGTAATAAACGACAAAAGAAATCTGTCTCGAATATACTCCAAAATATTTTTCTCGTAGCACCTTCCGGGCCTCCCGTTGGCTTTGTTGGGTCCGCCAGGAGCTCTTCGGAAATAATAACACAGTGGCAACCCCCACTGGAAGAACATCGCAACGGTCAAATTCTTGGTTATATAATCCGTTACAGATTATATGGTTACAACGAAAGTCCCTGGAATATAAGGAATATTACCAATGAGGTACCTGCATTTTTATTATTATGTTAGTATTCGTCTAAATTCGCATATTCTAGGCTCAGAGAAATTACCTTATTCAAGACCTGATCACCTGGAAAGATTACATCGTGCAAATTGCCGCGTACAACAACAAAGGCATCGGCGTTTTCACAGAAGGAGCCAAAATCAAAACAAAAGAAGGTGTTCCAGAAGCCCCGCCCATAATCCAACGAGTGGAAGCGTTGAACTCGACTTCCATACAAATTTGGTGGATCCCACCAGACCCGCAGAAGATCAACGGGATAAATCAAGGTTACAAAATCCAGGCATGGCAGTGGCATCCTACCAGAGGTAACATCGAGGCTAGTATGATGACTGTGCATCCTAATTTATTAGATCCCTATGCGGAACAGACTGCTGTCATGACTCATCTTAAAAAGTTTTCCGAGTACAATATTACAGTGCTCTGTTTCACCGATCCTGGAGATGGAGAGATCAGTGAATTCACCTATGTCAAAACCATGGAAGATGGTAATATATTTCATTTTTTTGTATTAAAACGTATGTGATGTTCTCTCGTTTTCAGTACCTGACGAAGTTGCAAATCTGCAATTTGACGAAATCAGCGACAGGGCTGTGAAAGTGATATGGCAACCACCAAAGAAAATAAACGGTATCTTAACTGGGTACCAGCTGATATACCAAATTAAAGACGATCCCGACACTATGCGCATAAAGAATTTCACCGCTGACGATTTAAGCACTAAAGTGAACGATCTGCAGGCTACCACTCATTACCGTTTTGAGGTAACTGCATGGACGGCGGTTGGGCCGGGTCCACCTAAAATCGCTATCATCCAGTCGGGCGTCGAGCCTGTCCTACCTCACCCGCCGTCTAAACTTGCACTATCAAACATAGAAGCTTTTTCGGTAGTCTTGCAGTTCACTCCCGGATTCGACGGTAACTCTTCCATAACAAAGTGGACAGTAGAGGCTCAAACTGCGAGGAATGCCACGTGGTTCGTTGTTTATGAAATTAGTGACCCCGACGCCACTACTATCACAGTGACGGGACTTGTTCCTTTCACTATGTATAGGTTGAGATTAATCGCTAATAATGTGGTTGGCGCTTCCGTTCCATCTGAAGCCACGAAGGAGTTTCAAACGATACAAGCACCTCCTGCGCACCCTCCTAAGAACGTTACTGTAAGAGCTATGAGCGCTACTGAACTACGTGTGAGATGGATAGTAAGTATTTCGTATTTAATGTAAAATGTGTATGAATAATTTTATTTTATATTTTAGCCTCTTCAACAAATAGAATGGTTTGGTAACCCTAGAGGATACAATATAACATTCACAGAATTGAGGAGCGGCTTTGCCCACAGCGCCACTATTGAAGACCACACAGCGAATTCCCATGTAATAATTGGCTTAGAAGAATTCGCTTTATACGAAGTAAAAATGCAAGCCTGCAACGATGTCGGGTGTTCCTCTTACGGACCCAAAGCCCTCGAACGGACCAGGGAATTCGGTTTGTAAAAATTAATTTAAATTGAATTAATATTTACTGGCATTATTTATTTTAGTTCCTTCGAAAGGTCCCATAGATATTATCGCAAATGCTACATCGTCAACGACGATAGTCGTTAAGTGGGGTGATGTGCCGAAAGAACATCAAAATGGCCTTATAGAGGGTTACAAGGTGTTTTACGCGGCTGAAATCAAATCTCCTGCCCAGTACAAGCTAATTCCGAATAATTCTACATTCACCACAACCCTGACGGAGCTGAGGAAGTTCGTTATTTATCACATACAGGTGTTGGCGTATACGAGGCTTGGGGACGGTGAACCTAGTCAACCGGCTGTCAGCGTGAGAACTTTCGATGATGGTAAGATTTGATTTAACTAGAGATATGGACCATTTATTGATTTTTATATAAATTTCAGTACCAGGAGCCCCTTCGAACGTATCTTTTCCGGATGTTTCGTTTACATCGGCGAGAATTATTTGGGATGTGCCCGAAGAACCCAATGGTGAAATTCTTGCGTACAGAGTGACGTATCACATTAACAACATCAATACCAATAGTAAATATTCAAAAGAGTTCCTCCCTTCTGCAAGGACTTTCAGGTAAGCGAAATTGGGTAAAGCTACTAATATTCGCGATAAAAACTAACGAGATGGACATCTAATACATTAATTTTAAAATCACTTTCATAGGGAAGATTTATATGTTGTGTTTGATTATTTTTACATTCTATTTTATCATTATTTTTAAACTCCGAAAAATAACATTTAAAACTGATAAATACGCATTTATTAAAAAGATACAAATTAAATTGTCTACAATACACCACCATAAACACGGTTAGGAATTAATTATGCAACATCCGCATGATAACAACGGCAACAGTATACTAATGTTATGTGAACGTGAAAAGCATTCTGAAGCAACAGCTCGTGCATGTCTCGGTTGACCCGCTTAGCACGCCATTTAATTGCGGCTCTCTCTGACGGCCCTACTGATAAACCAGTGAATACAGCAAACAAACATAGTAGTTTCACCTCGTGTGATGCGAATGGAATGGAAACTTTGTAAATGAAAACAAATACATCATTTAAACAAATACACCTACTAAAGGTTTTGAGTTACCTGTATCTATAATGGATGTTAAAATATCTACAAAAGCTATTGTGATGTCAATGCGGACAAAACACCACACATTAAAACATTTACAAGTATTTCAAAAAAATTTATATTTTTATACGACTTATTAAATATTAAATAATGTAAATAGTAATAAGTCCCTAATTGTACAATAATGCAAGTTTTAAAATAATTATTTTAGTTTTTTGTAAAATACGTATAAGTAATAAAAAGTAAATAAAAATACTAATCTGCTAGATTGAAATAATTTTTAAATCATTTCAAGTTTGTAATAAATAGTATTTGTTACTTGTTTTTTAAAGCACTGAGTTTAGTTTGTGAATCTCAGTGGCAATGACTTCTGACAACATTTATCTAGTTTAGGTTAATTATCTACATAATGTCAGTCCACCTGATAAGATATGATAATCCTAGGGATTTTATTTATTACTTTTTTCTCTATGAATTGTTTGACAAAAACAACGCCATCTTTTGGTTATTATCAGTCACAGTGATAGCCAAAATGACCTTAAAATGTTAAGAAAAGAATATTTACATTAATAACATTTTTGTAACAAACGATTTGAGTTCACTTTCCCTTTCTTTCCATTTCAGATTCACTCAGTTGGAACCTGAAAAATACTACATGTTTTCGGTGACGGCTCAAACAAGGTTAGGTTGGGGCAAAACAGCTCATGCCTTGGTTTATACCACAAACAACCGTGAACCTCCCCAACCACCTTCCTTGCCCCAAATAAGCCGCAGTCAAGTCCAAAGTAAACATATTACGTTCAGCTGGACGCCTGGCAGGGACGGATTTGCTCCTCTAAGATATTATACTGTTCAAAAAATGGAAAACGGAGGCCCTTGGCATTCTCTGCCTGAAAGAGTTGATCCGCAACTAACTTCTTACACTGTCTCAGATTTAAAGCCTTTCACGTTGTACAGGTTTCGTATTCAAGCCATGAATGATATCGGCCCTAGTAGGTTTAGCCCTGAATCTATCGAAGTAAGGACATATCCTGCCTCTCCCAGTAAAGGTATAAGTAGTCTTAAAGCTGTTCCGATTACTACAACAAGTGTGGAGGTATTTTGGGAACCTGTAGAGGAACAGTATTGGAGTGGGGATACTAAGACGGGAGGATATAGGGTTGTGTTCCAACCTGTGTCGGATTTTCCGACGGCACTTCAAGCAACTCCCAAAGAAGAAATAATGGGGATTAATGTAAGTGCTTCATGAAATACTACGGATTATTGTTAATATAAACGTGTGTTGTATTTCCAGGCCTCTAAAATGGTTTTAAGTGAACTCTTGCAAGATAGAAATTATGAAATCATAGTAGTACCATTTAACGCTCAAGGAGAAGGTCCCGCAAGTCCTCCGATTACAGTGTATGTTGGTGAAGCTGTACCAACTGGAGAACCCAGAGCTTTACAAGGAGAACCGGTGTCTTCAACGGAGGTTAGACTGAGATGGAAACCGCCGCAGCAACATATGCAGAATGGGGAGCTGGGAGGATATAAGGTATGTACACATTCAAGTTTGCCTAAAAAATAGGTTATGAAATTATCGAAATTTTTGTTAAAGAATTTGCAGGCTGGTTGCCATGTAGTCGGTTTAGACTTGACATTTCGAGAGACATATCGCTCTCTTCTTCAAAAGTTACTCTGAAACTGAAGATCTACTAATCTTTTAATTGTCAGTGGTGCGAGAAACAACTACTCCGAGGGCTATATGTCCCTACCGGCATTGAATTATACTCGCAACACCTAGTGCAACAGCTAGGATCATTCTCAGTTTAACCCACCAGGCACAGACCGGTTTCAGACTTATTAGTCCTCATCAGTATGTCATAGGTGACAACCGACGAACGATCCAACTGTTTTGCGTCGTATCATCACAACAAGGAAATACATTGTACGCGGAAGTGCAAAGGGCTCCAGCTGTCGTGCATACAATGTATTTCCTTGTCCGAAACCGGTCTGTGCCTGGTGGGTTAAACTGACAAACGATTCTAGCTGTTGCACTAGGTGTTGCAAGTATAATTCAATGCCGGTAGGGGCGTATAGCCCCCGGAGTAGTTGTTTCTCACAACACTGACAATTAAAACATTATCTTCGCCCTCTGTGGGTGGCAGTCGTGCAACAAGTACCTGCAATATAGCACGTCGCTTTCTGCTGTATTCATTTGAATGGCACAGTTGGGAGTCAGCACGACAGATGGAGCCATTTGCGCTCCAGCATACAATCTACTAATCTTGTCACTATTTATATTTGATGTTTTCACTGATCCATGACGTTGTGGTGGGTGATCTCGTACATGCTGTTGCCATTCCAATGGGTTGCTTTCACGGATGTCTCTCTTCCATATACCTGGTAGATCCACGCCGCCGTCCCTGTTGAAATTGTTCAAATTTTTGTAAATTTCTAATGCTTCTCTGTACAGTTGGGGCCAAAATCTTCTCTCTCACCACCATGTTGGTTTCACTCAGATCCACTGTGTTGTCCCGTGATCACCCTGTGCTCTGCTACTGCCCATTTTCCCCAGTTATTATTTTTGAGGTGGCTTTTGTGTTCTTTTAACCTCGTGTTGATGTGCCTTCCTGTTTGTCCTATATAGACCCTGGAGTTGGTCTTTGGAAACACTTCCACCACCTTTTTTACGATTTGAATACTGTGTTGATATCCTTCTTTTTCAAAAGACGCCCGATTTTATCTGTATAACCTTTCACATAAGGTAGATACGTCGTCGCTAAGTACTCCTGTTTCTCCATGGACGTATGTCTCCTCCTGATAGTTCGTTCAATATTTCTCAAGTTGTAGCCATTCCCTCTCAGGGCCTTGCGTAGGTGTTCTAGTTCCTCAGCCAAGTGTCTTGGCTTGCTGATGATCCGCGCTCGACGAATCGAGATATTTATGATCCCCTGTTTCTGGGCTGGGTGGTGGTGGGAGTCCGCAATCAGATGTTTGTCTGGTTTCCTCTCAACCAAAACATCCAAGAAGGGAATTACTGCCACTACTAGTCAAGAATAAACTCCCTGGAATTTAGAATCAATTCATATGCAAAAATTGAGTACAACAACACAAGGCAATGATTACAAGCCATACACTGGAACGCCTTAGACTGGTGTACACAGCAAATATAAATACCGGCCAGAGGACTTAATCTCCAATTTCAGTCTTTTCTAAAGAGATACATATGTTTTTTGAAACGTTGAGAAGTCTAAACCGACGATATTGCAACCATCTCAGAACCATTGACAATTACCATGGCAATCTACAAACCAAGCTATCAAAAATGTATTTCCTTAGATATTCTACTTGGTTCTTAACTCACCGCAAGACTTGGAGGAAGGAAAGAAATGGGAGGAGGAAATAGAAGTAGTCCCCGCATCCACCACCTCGCATAGCTTGGTGTTTTTGGACAAATACACTGAATATAAAATTCAAATCCTGGCATTCAATCCGGCGGGAGACGGACCAAGGTCGCAACCGATCACAGTAAAAACTCTCCAGGGTCTGCCTGGTGCACCTGTCAATTTAAGATTTACGGAAATAACCATGAATAGCTTAATGGTGTCTTGGGACCCTCCAAAGAAACGAAACGGAGACATCATTAGTTATATCGTAACATATGAAACTACCGAAGAAAACGAACGTACGTTTAATATAAAATTGAAATTACAGAACCTTATACAGTTGTCTTTGCAGGTTTTAGCAAGCAAGTGAAGCAGAAAGTCACCTCGACGTCGCTTCAAGTGCAGAGTTTGGAAGAAGAAGTCACTTACACCTTTACGGTTAAAGCGCAAACTATCGACTACGGCCCGCCAATTTCAAGCAATGTTACCACGGGGCCGCAGGAAGGCTCGCCAGGCGCTCCTAAAGAGCTGACAGTAGCAAAGACTTTATCTAGCGTGGACTTACGCTGGTTGAATGGACCAACTGGAAAAGGGCCCATTCTTGGATATTACATAGAATCTCGCAGAAAAGGTAAGTAAGAAAGATACGCATATTATCTAATTACGTTTTGATTCATAATTTTAGACGACACCAGATGGCAGACTGTCACGAAAACAACCAACGGGATGCTACAAGAATTCACAGTCTCTTATCAGAGTTTGTTGCCTTCGACTTCATACAAGTTCCGAGTCATTCCTTATAATAAGTTTGGAATTAGTTATCCGGCTTACTCGGACGAATCTGTGCTTACTCCTTCAAAACTTTACCTGGAGTACGGATATCTCCAACATGTACCGTTTTATAGGCAGACTTGGTTTATGGTTGCTTTAGCGGCTACT
This sequence comes from Anoplophora glabripennis, assembly GCF_000390285.2. Classification (NCBI taxonomy): domain Eukaryota; kingdom Metazoa; phylum Arthropoda; class Insecta; order Coleoptera; family Cerambycidae; genus Anoplophora; species Anoplophora glabripennis. The sequence goes on along the minus strand of NW_019416527.1, from coordinate 163,403 downwards.
TCTATAATCATCATAATTATGATTATTGCCATACTTTGCGTCAAGAGCAAAAGTTACAAGTACAAACGTGAGTAAAATAAGTAATATTTCCTTATATGTAAGGACGTACCAATTTTGACACTTTTAGGGGCTTTTTTTAATTTAAGAGGGCTCTACAGCAAATAGGCAACCAGCAATACATTTTTATAGATTTTATTATACAGTGTGTCCAAAAAGTCTGGAAACACCTGAATAATTTCCCAGGTAAATTATTTTTGGAAAATGTTAAGGTTGTTCTTGTAGTAACTTTTGACGAGGAATTCAGTGGTGACCTTGGCAATCGAAAGGGCGGGAAATTTTACGTCTAAAACCTCTAAAGTCATAAATCAGGGTTGACCTTGAAGGTCATTCAAAGGTTATTTAAATTTGAAGGCTGAATATCTCCAAAGGACGCAGTTGATGAAAATAGTACAAAGCTCACTTTATCTTGTTTAATTGCAGTTAGTGGTGACCTCAAACTCGACCTTCTTGATCTAGGTCAATTTTTTTTTTACTGAAAATCTCGTGACGTCGGCAATCAAAAGAGCGGAAGTTTTCATACTTTTACTTTTAGCGTTACCCAGGAACAACGACGTGGACGTACTAATTTCTGTTCCCTTTGGAGACGCTTTATTATCGTGAGTCCCTTTGTCTCTCACATTTGTGGTGCCTCATTATCGTGAACAAAAAAATTACCTTGAAATTAACTTGAAGGACACCAGGAAGGTCGAGTTTGAGGTCACCATTAATTGCAATTAAACAAAATAACTAAAGTGAGCTTTGTACTATTTTCATCAACTGCATCCCTCGGAGGTATCCAACCCCCAAATTTAAATAACCTTTAAATGGCATTCAAGGTCAATCCTGATTTATGACCTTGGAGTTTTTGGGTGTATAATTTCCCGCTCATTCGATTGCCAACGTCAAAAATGGGGGTTTCCATTAAAAAAAATGGAGATGACCTTGAAATAACCTTCAAGGTCATCGTCAAGGTAAAATCCAAGGTCAAATTACTACAAGAATGACCTTGACATTTTTCAAAAATAATTTACCTGGGAAATTATTCAGGTGTTTCCAGACTTTTTGGACACCCTATATAGTTTGTCTAAATATGAATCAATGCACAAATAACAGACTTTCCTCCATTCTAACGTAGGTTTTCTATAAAAGGGAGTTAGTTTTATTTTAGACTTTAGTTTTATTGTGTTGTCTTTTAGTTTTACTTGTGATTTTAATAAAACCGTCTACTATCCTTTTTTTGCAGAGGAGGCACAAAAGACCTTGGAAGAATCAATGGCCATGTCGATGGCGGACCACCAGGACTTGTCGATGGATTATTACCGACCTAGGACTGGCAACGGCAACATTGCGTCGATGGGGACGATAGGGAAAAGGAGTACCCTGTCGCGAAAAGCACCCCAACAGCCTCCGCCCATGCTGGGGAAATCTCCCCCCAGACCGTCCCCAGCATCGGTACCATACAACTCTGATGAGGAGAGTTTGAAGGGGTACGACGAAAACCCTGATGACAGCAGTGTCACTGAGAAACCGTCAGAGATGAGTTCGTCAGATTCACAGGTAAGTTCGTGATTATAGACGTTCCCTTTACGTTAGTTCCATTTCACTTTTCCTTATGCACACTGGTTTTCACAGTTTATTAAGATACGTAACTTTTTGTGTTGATAAGACTGAAATAAAGTTAATTCTTATAGAAAAAAATGTAATCATTGCAAAAGCAATGGGATATATCAGTTATGTAAAGGTTTATCATTTATATTTTTATGTATATGGTAGAAAATCGAGTTTTTTTTGGTTATAATTAAAAGTGCTGCTGCCAAATTGACCAAAATTCATTAACTAAACATAATTTTTTTCAGTGTAACATTAAAATTTTGGAAATTGGTTTGTATTAGTACGTCCTCAGATGATTTAAGTAAACATTTTATCGCACTATTTGCATCTGATTGATTCATTACTTCTTGCAACTGAGAATGAAAATTGAACGCATGACAACTTTAGTGTGATTTTTCATATTAAGCGAGTCGTAATGATTCAAACCTTTCCAGCCTAGTGCATGGATTAACTGCACATACTTTGAGTAACATTACTGAAATTGATTGAGACTTGCCTGAAACGTTGATTTATTTTTTTTTATAATAGCTATTTGTGTGAAGCGGAATGGTACTATGGCTTTTGTCCGTAAAGAAGAGGCATTTAGTCTTGTAAAAAAGCGCATTGTATAAATGACATATTCACATACATCTATCTGTTCAATTATAATTTCTGCTACATTTCCGAATTTGTATAGCTACTTTGTTACTTTCTATTGCTGTAGAAATTGAATTAAAAACGTGGAGAGGTCCTCATATAATATTAATTTGTTAGTCACATTTTTTAATAAAAGAAATCGCAAAACTTTGTAGTTGTCACAAAACAGTTATTTCAATATACAAAATTGTATCACTACAATCCACCAAAACAATGAGCAATAAATCATCCCATTCTATAAGGCCTTCCATTTGATGTATTATCACATAGTGATGTCACTACTACTGGTTTAGGTCAATTTTCTATTGTAAATTAAAATTTTAATAACAACCAGACTAATTATGTTGTAAAACACAAACGTTTATAATTATATAAATAATAGTTTTTGTATGTGATGCTTTTATTAGAATATTTCGCAATGGTTAATAATGTAGTTAGTGTTGGGCTGCTACATTTCACATGACTATTCAGTGACAAAAAGCAGTGTACCTATGTATACAGGCTGTTTCTGGAATAAGTGTTTGCTTGAAAAGGAAAGGGTATGAAAATAAGCAACTTTTTAAGCAACTGATGGTCTAATACAAGGGTCGGTAACTGGCGGACCGCGGTCCAGGTCCGGACCGCGGAAGCTAAAATACTGGACCACCAAAAAGTATAAATTACTCAAATAAATTATTTAAAAAATGTTTTTTTACGTTTGAGTGCAAACATTATCATTTTTTCTAGTATTTTACAATTGTGTGAGTGTTTTGAGTTCTTAATGGTTAGTAAGCAGATTAAATTTGAGTTCAAATGAAAATTTGTAAAAAATATGAATTTTTTTTTTTTGGACCTCGTTAAAATTTTTAAAAGTATCCGGACCCCACCTAAAATTACTTGCCGACCCCTGGTCTAAAACATTACTTTTTAAATTGAAAAAAAAAATTTCACATGAAGGTTTAAACAAATATAAGGCCATCCCTGGTGCAGCAGGCAGCTGTTCCTTTGTCGCGAGCTGTAGTGCGAAAGCACTGATGGTGGTTCTGATGGTTAAATGTGTTCCAAAATCTTGAAATTTATTCAAATCTCGTTTAAAAGTAACACAAAAATTAAACGAATTACTTACCAATAGACGATGTGTTCTACAAAAATTGTTGAAACTTGTTTCCATGTGCTAATAAACATGGTTCCAAACAATGGTCAAAATTCTGTCACCAAAAACACGACACCACATATTCGCTGAAAACTGTTGCTGGAACCAAGATCTCTGTACCTGAGGATTTACATCACACCAATAGTGAATATTGTGAAAATTTAGTATGCCGTTTCTAGTAAAACAACATTAATCCGTAAAAAGCACCTTGCTTGCAAAATCTGGATCTTCTGCTAGTTGATGTCGAAACCACTGGCAAAATTCCACATGGGGCTGAAAATCATTTATGCTTGAACCCTTTGTACATGATAGGGATGTAATAATTGTTCCCGTAGTACAAGCAGCGCGGTACCGTTAGTTTTATACGCCGATTAAGTAATACTGCAGCATGCAACTCACATGCACAAGATGCATAGGGTCGGCTTACATTTATGGTTAATTTTCTTATGCTATTTTCTCGAAAACAGAAGCATTTAGACCATCAGTTGCTTAATAGAAGTTGCTCAATTTCGTGCCCTCTATCATCCTTTTCAAGGAACACACTTCTTATTTCAGAAACACCCTGTATTGATAACTGTAAAAACAGAAAAGTTCTTGTTTTTGGTTTTCCGAAAGATGAAGTTTTGTGCAATTTGTGGTGCTTGACAATTACACACACTGACATTATTCTGTGAAAAAAATTTGTTATTTGCATTGTTTTAAAGAACACTATATATAGGTGTTGCAGAAGTGAGTGCAAAAAATTTAGTGGGTGATAGAACATCAAAAAATAAAATGATTTGTTTATAATAAAAAATGAAATTAAAAAAAAACAATTTTCAAAGCCTGTAGTTTTTTAAGGTAGCAAAATTGTGCAGAGGTCAATTGGTTTAACAATTTTCATTTATTTTTATTTAAAAAACTTTCGCCATTCGTTTGCAGGCACACTGTATATCAAAGACAGAAACTGGTTACCTTTGAACCAGTCACTTTCTTTAAAAAAAAAACAATGCCTTATTGTGATTTTAGTAAAAGTACTTTTTTGTGTAAAATGAATCTTTACATCTGGTACAAGATAAACTATAAAAAAAACTAACTCCAAAAGTTGTCATAAAATGTCAGTCAAAAACTAACAACAATGACATATTAAATATGCTCAAAACTTTATCTGTGCCAAAGAGTGACCGCAAAAAACCTGTGATTTTTGCTTGTTTTTTAACAATTCGCAGAGAATTAAAAAAAATACATACAAGATATGTTTTTGGTCGCAAATTACGTAAAATACTGAAATGAACATAGCTTTTAGTATTTAGAAAATTTAAAAAATCACCCCTTGAAAAAATGCCAAAAATGTAGAATTTGAATATTACCAATTGATATAAAAACTATTAGCATGTGAAGCTTAATATCTTTTTTTTGGAATTTTTACAATTATATCTGATATTCTCTATTTTTAGGGATGATTCCACCCCCTGACTGCGCTTAAGGGTGAATTTTTCTATTTCAACATGCTTATTTCAGTCATGAGAATAAATCTTTCTTTGTATCAAGAATCATTCGATAGAAAAATTCACATGCAGTTTTTATATTTATTGGTAATATTTAATTCTTCATTTTGGGCTTCTTTTCTACCCCTAAATAGGAGTGATTTTTGAAAATTTTCAAAAAACTAAAAGCCATGCTCATCTTAATTTTTTATGAGTAATTTGACACCAAAAACATATTTTTATCTATTTTCTTTAGTTTTCTGCGAATTGTGAAAAAACGGATGATTTTTGCGGTCACTCTTTCAATGCAATACATCGTTTTCTGTGAAGATATGCCTAAAATTGATGTTCTATTATCCACTAAATTTTTTCCACTAATTTTGCATTCACAGTAAGCCTATCTCTCAAAAAGACTAGAGTAATTCAGATTTTCATTTTAAAACTACAGATATCTAATATTTATGTATATATAAAAAAAAATGGTGGTCAGTGGCACTTCAATTTAAATATTTACTTTGTTTTTAAAAATATAGATATTCAAACATTTTGAGAGATCTAATACCTTACCAAGTGACGTAAGTGTCACCACAGAAGTGATCATTTGTAAAGCATTGAGGCTTTATAATCTAGGTGGAAATAGATAAAAGTATTATGTATAAACGATAAAATCCATATTTAAGTTGTTTTGCAATTTCATAAAAAAGTTGTATTTCTTATTCTTAGCCAATAGAATAGGAAATCACAAAACGTTTTAATTTTCTGAGGACCTATGATGAATATTTTATCTTTTGCCTTATCTTATAAATAAAAAAAAATATTTTCGTATAACGAGTCAACACAAATAACTATTACCTCCCAAATTTTAAATGTGTAGTTACCTTGAACACTCTCACTATTTCAGGGCTCGGAGAGCGAGAACGAGAGCGTCCGCTCCGATCCTCACTCTTTCGTGAATCACTACGCAAACGTCAACGACACCTTGCGGCAGTCGTGGAAGAGGCAGAAACCTGTGAGGAACTACTCTAGTTACACGGACTCGGAACCCGAGGGTAGTGCGGTGGTGAGTTTAAACGGGGGACAGATTATTATGAACAATATGGCCAGGTCGCGAGCGCCCTTACCTGGCTTCTCGTCTTTTGTATAGGAAATTGTGTCATAATTTAGCACGAAAATTTGATAATATGTCTCTTAAGTGTCTGTGAATGCAATTTAGTTTTTAATGTTTTATTTTTGACGCACACGGTAGTGCGCAGACTCGGTGGTCAAGCAGAATGTGAGAAGTTATGTACAGAGTGTACGTATTTATTTGTTAGGTTGTCTTTTGCAAATATTCGACTTTGCATTGAATTGATAAAATCCCTGAAAATTAATTAATACATATTACTGTATTTTCTTATCGATGTACATGAGGGATATTTTTGTTAATACGATTTTTTTGTTTGACTGCGACTATTATTAGGGAGTTATATAATTTTTGGACCAAATATAGGCAGCACTTGATCTCACTGTATTTTTGAGATTCTATTTGTATATTTGACAGAAAATATTATCAAATTTTCCTAATTTATTTGTAATTCTACAAGACTTGAATAATATCTTAAACTTAGCGATAAAACTTGTAAATATTACTTTTCTTATTAGGGTAAATTGTTAATGTTTTTACGACTTTCAGATTAGGAAAATATATTTGTATATATATATTATTAATTATGCCATTGTTCACATTAGTTCATCTACTCTGTTCTCACATTTTAACAAAGTCACTTTTAGGTATAATTCTAATCAAATTCAGTGCTCAATCATCATGTCTTTTGTAACTGAATTAGTTAAGCGTTACTTGCAATTCATTGCGGGTGCAGTGCGATTTGTTTTAAAACATTCAAAATGTGAATTGGCTTTGGGGGTTAATTTTTTCCTATCGTATTTGGATCTTTAGCAATATCATTTTGGAAAAAATAGTGCCAAAATAACTCTTTCTTTGGACGTATAGATTTTCTTCCAAACATGCAGTCAATTATAATGGAAAAGCTAAAATATGATGTTTAAAAGTTAACCCAGTCAATTTGTGATCCTCTGTAAATATGGATTTCCCAATAGCTTTCGATGTAATTAAAGATCGATGTGTTTGTATCCGCTGCGAATACGGGGTAAAAATTTTTTCACTGACATTTCGTAAGTTTTAAAACAGTATTAAATCTCGTAGTATAATCACCTAATAACTCGTCATACCTTAGTCGATGGCTTTCCCCATCGCTAAATGGCAATTACAGTTAGAATATAACTTGCATCACGATACCTACTTGTACGATTTAGAATTTCTGATACTGACACGAAACTGAACTGTCATTTAAACTTGACTCACTACCACAATCACCTGTAGGTCGTTAGAACAACTAAATAAAAATATTTTGACACATTGGGACATCTCTATTATACGAAATAATTTTTGTCATAATTTAAACTTTGTGAGCGTATTCAACAGGTGCAATAACTGCAAATATAAAACGGAACATTTTCAAAAATTGCACATTGTTAAACACGCCCCAAATCTGAAATAAATTAAATATTACTCTTAAGTTTTATTTGTCGACATGAAAACAGGAATCATTGCACAATACGATCACTGATTAATTGTTTAATTGTCACTTTATACCATTTTGTATTTAATTCAAGACTTGTGTAATTATGTTAAGATCAAACTGCAATGTACTGATAGTGTTTACAGTCTACACTGCCTTTGTTTAATGTAATTTATTATAACATGAACTGTTTGTAAAATAAATCTGTGATTCTATTAATAATCATCGTTTTTTTAATTAGAAAAAAACAGAACCTTAAGATATTTCTAAAGAACTTGAGGGCCCTTCTAATTTGTTGATGCTGTCGGCGGCATGCTTCAGCCCAGGGACAGCGCTGTTAATGCTTCCACATCAAAAAATATGTATAGTCTTTCCGATGTCAATTAAAGAAGCAAGAGGTTGACAATATGTACCAGGTTCGGTCGCTAACGCAGCAACTCGGCACTGAAATATTTGAAAAACTTGTTCCCATATGTATTTAGCCATACCCATATACAGGTCTGGTCGAACTAACCGTAGAGGTGGTAGAAATGTATGCGCCCAGTTGAAGAAAGCGAGCGTGGCCAAGCAAAATATAAACACAGCTGCATTATGCTACTGGGCACTAAATCTCAGCTGTTGACAAGTGGTTGACAAATTGACCAGCAGTGCAGTGCAGCAATGTGGAATTTGGTGTGATTCAGGTAATTTTAATTTTTTATAGGCACCTATTAATCATTGATATTACAATTGCGAAAGAGAGAAATAATATTATTACAACATGGTATTTTGAAATAAAACAAAACCAAATTTACCATCAATATAATAAAATTCTTTGAGGACATAAATAATTAAAATATGTTGTTGGCCAAATGAACATAATAGAAATTTTCTACACATTATATTCAAATTATTATAATTTTTTACCTTTAGCAGAAAACCTTTTTAGACGCCTATGAAGGTCATTAAATTTTATTGACAGGCATTTTTTTACATGTTCAACTGACTTATAAAATTTACAATAATAGATAATTAAATAAATTAGTCTTATGAAACAATAAAAAGGAAATGTTAAATTTGTGATGTGCAGTCATTTTAACTAGACGGCAAAATTCATTTGAAAAAAACTGAATATGTGGGCTCCTCCTAAATCCATAGTGTTTACAGCAGTGGTCATGGTTACCTTCGCACAGCAGTGAGAGTAGCACGTATGCAGTTTAGGCTGTGTTTAGTTCGTCCGCAACCAAATAATAGCTATTTACTGCTTTCTTTTCTTATTTAAGAGGGCCCAATAGCAAATAGGCAACCCTTTTTATAGATTTTATTACAGTTTGTCTAAATATGAATTAATGCACAAATTTTCTCCCCTTCCCTTTCCTTTCCCCCATTTTAACGCAGATTTTCTATAAAATAGACTTGAAACTCAAGTTACTTTTTGGTGTAAAGAAATTTGTAATTTACGATGCCGTTTGTTCAAAAGGGGCAAGTTGCAAATTTATTACTATTAAACAAAATTTAATTTTTAAAACTGATGTAGGTGAAATGTATCCAAAACGTAATAAAACCACAAGATACACATCAACGATAATAGAATGGCTTTTACCAATTAACTAAATTTGAGTTAAACGTGATCTGCAGTGTTGCCTACTAAAAATCAGGACACCCATCTAAAATTCTTTGAGAAGCACGATTTGAATTAAATCTCAAACTAAACTTATTTTAAGTGAATAAATGAGTGATATACCAAAATTATATTTGATCGAGGTAAAAGGCAAATAAAAACATAATCTACATAGAAAAAATTTATTAACAACCTAGTAAAACAGTTTCACACCTCTGAAACCATTTGCCCAAGTTGGCGCTAATCTCGTTATTACTAGTGGCCTGTCGAATGGCAGAATAAGCAGCTACGTCCGCGATACTGGCCTGACTTCTCCCGACCAACCATTGTGCCTTACCTAATGACTTATTTATTGTTTGCAACAAACCGGCTCTTTCCGTTTTTGTCCTCGCTCTAACTAAAAGATAACAAATATCTAATAGAGAGTCGATTTCGATACAGTCTGACTCTGAATCGTAGTTTAGTGAAGATTTGACCGCACGACTTAAGTATCGTAACATGTTCACCTCGCCCAAAATCGGAATGTGAGACACCAGAAGTTCCGTATTCGAATCAACTGAAATAAATTTTTTAAGTAGTAAATATAACTATTTTGTAAAACTATAATTAGTACATATTTTTCTGTCTATTTAATCTGATGAAATAAATAATTACAAAAGTGAAATAACAATTTTCTAAAAATAAAAATTACAGGAAAATGCATGATGCAATTCATGCTATAATTAAAAATGATGGGAAAAGCTGCTGTATATGTTCAGAAAAACCTTAAAAAGGTAAAATTTGTTTGTTTATCTTCTAATTTCAAAAATACAATTGTATATGATTATGAAAAACAAGATATATTTCTTAAATTCATTATTTTAATACCTACTTACATAAAAAAAATAACTTTTTTTGTATTTAATAAGAAAAGAATCATGTAACTACACGTTGCAGAACATACACTACTAACAACACACTAATTTTAGTACTGCCTCAATTCCAAAACTATATTTGCAAAAAAATATTCATTTATATGAATAAAATGCTCTAAAAAAATTCAACAATGTACTTACTCGTTTTCCAGATTAGTCTTATATTCAACTTTAGTACATTAGATTTTGGAGCAAAATTAACAATAGTAGAGTCTAATTTTTTTGCTTCCTCTGACAACGAAGACACAGTAGAATGTAAATATGTTGAAAAAGTTAATGCTAGGGTATCCTGCAGCAGTTTCTGTATGATTTGTAATGAATATGGAGGATTAGACGGATTGGCGTTTATTACAATATCAGGAAGGTTATTTATTGTCTAAAAAAAATATTACGAAATGAGAATAAAGCAATCGGGGTTATAAAAATACTCACTATTTTTGGACAAGTAGATGAAGTAAAATTTGTTGATGGTTTTGTAGTTGAAACTGCAGCTATCTTGAGATCGGATTTAATTGAAAGAATTTGTTTCTTGAGTTCGGCTAGCTGCTGGAGTATTTCTTCTTGCTTAGCTTCTAGTTCTGCCATCCCAGGTATTTTGTGGTTATTCTACATTGGAAATCTTAAATAAATGGTTATACTCTACATTTAGTAAGAAATTAAGCAGCTGGCACAATTTGCAAGCACTAGATTAGAAAATGTGTGCAAAGATGCAAAACAGATGATTAGGTGACAAAGAAAAGTCAACAAGAGGACATTAATAGTTCCTCCTTCGTTTTCATTAGTTATTTGACAGTTGTTCACAAAAATTGATAACTATGGTGTCATGCAAGTGATTTTTTAAAGAATTTTTGGTGAGTACAAAGTTTAAACTTGTTTCTGAAGCACAAAATGTTGTTAACAGCACAAATATAATATTGGAAATGAATGAAACCTTTAAAAACTGTTTAACCTGGTCGAATATATCCAATTTTTTGTTCTTCGCTAAAACGTGATCTACGGCACCGTCTACCATACCATTTCTTGAGTGTATATTTTTTAAAGTATACATACATTTGGGTAACTCTACGGGTATATCGTGGCGTACAAATCGTCTCGTTTGATACATTTTTATCGGTCCGTTCATTTTCGTTTTAGAAAATTTTCTGTAATACTGTAAACTGCAAGTAATGAACAATATTTTATCGTTTTTTTGTGTCGACCAACCTGAAGGTGTCAAAACATAGACGTTCGTCTTTAAGGTTACGTAACGGTACTCAACGCTAGTATAATATTGATTTTCAGTATTTTCGCAGCTATTGTGTCTAAATATTTTGTATTAACCAACACTGAATATTATACTCTTCATTCGTTTAACTCCCTTAGGAGCTTTTGTAATCAAATATATTTTTTTTTTGTAATTTACCCTCCCGACGAGCTATCAATGGAAAGCTATTAAGTGGTAGCCATTTTGTGCTTTCGTTGCATGTATGTTCTATCTCTCTTTCCGGTATCTAGCGGAAGTTCATGTTAATTTTTCAAAAGCTAAACACTAGATGCATGAATTTTGCTGTAAAATATTTCAAATTTTCTGAAATATTTTATAACATCAGGGAATGTACTAAACTTGGAAGTGTTTTATTTAAAATATTTTTATAAGATATGCTACGGTAACGACATCTTCTATTCATGTTAGGAGTTATTTGTGGAAAAGCTTGGATTGGGTACGGGAGCAGCCGGAGAAAATCAATTTTCCACAATAATAAAAGTGTTTCTAATGGACATTAGTACTGTGATCACTGGTTTTCCTAGTGTAAAATACAATAGTTGTTTCAAATAGTGCGTCAAAATAGATAATGCAAAAAAATATAGTTGCAAGTTGTCATGGCGGCTGCATCATCGACCAATAGAAACGCTCGATGCATCGGTTGTTAGGTGTTCTTTTTCGCTTTGGGATACGCGTCATTCAACTATTTTGTGTGTCCCCGGTGAAATGCAAAATTTGTACATAGCGATTAGTAAAAGGTGATCGGCATGCTTTAGTGAATAATAAACTTAAGTCCATTAATAAAAGAACAAGCGCGTAAAATGTGTCTCTGTTGTTTGTCACGTGACCTACCCGATTAGTATGGCGAAAAGCTCGGACAACGACCATGAGTCGTTTTAAGTAAAATTTTGACATTCGCATTTGTATACAAGTTTGTTTTCATAATCTACCACGTGCACATTAACTAGTGATTGACAGTTAACAAGCAGGATGTCAACAAGAGGTATGAAAAAGAGGGGGCGTCCCCCTAAAGTCCAGGTTGCAGAAAGAACCAAAAAATTTCAGTATCATCTGCTTAAAAAACCAAAATACTTGTTGAATTATAAGGGGTCAGATTCCCAGTCGAGCACTCCTACAGCTTCTAGAGCCTCTTCCCCACAAGAGAGTGACACAAGCAGAAGGAGTAGTAATCGAATAAGAGGTAAAGATGGACATCGAACAAGTCGAAGAGCTGGATATGTTGGCTCGGCTTACCAACGAAGAGGATACAATACCTCACAGGTTGATTATCATGATTCAGAATATCATTACGGGTCTGACTTTGGTGATGATTCAAGTGACAATAAAAGTGACATAGAGGATGAGTTAGGGGTAAGCGAAAGTGAATCTGAGGGTTCAGTAGGTGACCCAACTAGTGACAGTGACTTTTCATTAAGCAGTTATAGTACTATGAGTGGAACACCACGTAAAACGTTCAATGTAAATAGGGCACCTACTCCGGAACCTCCATTGTGGTTGCAGAACCGAGAAATTCCAAAATTAGTGCTACCGAAATCGTCAGACGATTTACTGGTGCCTAAGGAACATGTTATGGAAGTTGTCAGTATATATGAAGTATTAAGACATTTTAGAAATTTGGTAAGATTATCTCCCTTTAGATTAGAAGATTTCTGTGCTGCTATAATGTGCGAAGATCAAAGTAGTTTACTCGCCGAGGTACATATAATGCTTCTTAAAGCTTTATTAAGAGAAGAAGATTCACAGCAGACCCATTTTGGGCCTCTAGATCAAAAGGATAGTGTTAATATTTCTTTATATTTAATAGACTACATTACATATCCTGAAGTTCTAAAGGCATATGTAGAGAGTGACAAAAATTTTGACCAAAAGGTTTTGGAAGTCCTAGCCAACACAGATTACCCTTTCTCTACACTTGAGGATAGAATTAAAGTGCTTCAGTTTTTAACAGATCAGTTTTTAACAACAAACCCAGTGAGAGAAGATCTATTAAGTGAAGGTAACTACAAAAATTTATCATATCTACACAGCTTTGGTTTTTATTAGTAGACATAAAAATAAAATATATGTTTTACAGTAATAAACTAATAAAATCTTTTCTGAAATTTAATTATTGCACAACTTGTACCAGTTCAGGAATTGATAAGTTATTTAAAATATTTTACTTGTTTTTGTTGTATGTCAATTGGAATAAGAATATATATTTAATTAAGTTTTTAAGGAGTGTATTATTACTCCCTATGTTCATTGATTTAATAAAATGCATTAATCAGTTTTATATTGTATGTTTATTGATAAGCATTAAGTTATCTTTTTTAAAAATAGTTATTTTTATCACTTCATCCTTATGTGCTATGCAAATGAAATGTAACACAACCTCTTAACTGATAAATCATTACAGGAAAAAATTATACATTTAAATTTAATTAAAAGGTGTTTCAAAATGTGTTTTTTATTTCGTTATCAGTAACGTATATTTTATTATTTATTTTGTAATAAGTATGTACATTATAATGATTTTCAAAAGTATTGATAAAAATCTGCAAAAATATTAAATTTTTCACATAAACAACGTAAATGTTTCCAGTGCCTATGCACTATGATGACCACTGTCGAGTGTGCCACAAACTTGGTGATCTGCTATGCTGTGAAACTTGCCCCGCTGTTTACCACTTGGAATGCGTGGATCCCCCCTTAGTCAATGTACCCGAAGAGGATTGGCAGTGCGGCATCTGCAGGTCACACAAAGTATCTGGAGTGGTAGACTGCGTGCTGGATTTGGAGAAACAGGGCCAACTTTCTAGACAAGAACCTTTAGGCTATGACCGACATGGCAGGAAATATTATTTCCTTTGCAGAAGGATATTTGTGTGAGTAGGAAAATATAAAATAAAATTTCATTGGTCGATCAAAACAAACAAAAATGTCTGCCATAAACACATATTAATTTCAGAACTTTATCTAGATTTTTTAAATATTGTTTTTTAATTTTTTTACATTATCTAGCGAGGATCAAAATGGTGAAATCAGTTATTATTCCACCACAACTCAATTTGAAGAGTTATTAAAAGTGTTTGATTGTAAAGATATGGAAGCAACTTTAAACAGAGAACTTCAGGAATACAAGGATGAAATCAGTAGGCAAATGGATCTGACTGAAAAACTCACCAATCAGTATAAAGGCAATAAGAAAACGTATATAGATGCGGAAAATGCTTTGATAATCAAAACTAACAAGGAACTAAAAGAGAAACTTGAGGAGGAGAGGAAGGAAAGGGAACGTCAAAATGCCGAGGACATGGTAGCAAAAATGCACGAGGAATGTTCGGATATCGTGACGGATGTACCGATGGTAGTGGAAAATACCGAGACGGTAACCACAACTTCTACCATTGAAAGTGCAACGACTGAAAATACGGAAACTGTTACAACTTCCACCACTGTAACAACGAAATCCTTAGAAAAGGACTTGCAGGCGGATGATGAGGACGAGAAAAGCAAAGAGGTATTAACCAGGTCTAAATCCGGTTCCATAATCTCTAAATCTTTCACGGTAGACGATTTGAGAAGGAAAAACATTCTGAACCGTGATGAAAATGAAAAGGACGAATCTCGAATGACGAGACTGAAATCAAGCCAAATCGCCAGTGGGACATACCTCTTCAAGTTGGGAATGGAAAACACATTTAAATTATATGTAAACCAATTCACCACTAACATAATTGCACTTAATAAACCCCAGAGGAACGAAGAAAGGGACAAGAAACGACATCTGTCCCACAAATTCTCACTGACGCCTGCTTCAGAGTTCAAATGGGTTGGGGCTCTGAGTGGGGGCCGATCTTTACTGATGAACACTCTGCGGCACACTATTTTGCAACTGGAACAGCAAGTCCCTTCACCTTTTATGCATCCTAATTGGCATCTATTAAGGAAACATTGGTTGACCATCGTCGGAGGTTGTCAACAGCCTAAAGACTTTGCCAGAGTTCTAGTTGTTTTACAAGCTTGTATTAAACCAGTGGTTTTCGCCAATGTGTGGCACGAGCAACTGGGTCACATAAAACTGGTGAGGATAACGGCAGCAGAAAGGGAAGAGCGAAAGAAAATAGAAAAAAGAGAAAAGAAGGAGCGTGAGGAAGAGGAGGAAAGAAACAGGATGATAATTACTGGTTATGTTAAGTACACCATGAGCTTCAAACACCAGTTGTGGAAGCAAAAAGGGGAGGAGTATAGAATCCATGGAAGGTGGGGTTGGCTTTGGATCCGTACTCCTAGGAACTTCCAGCATGTAGATTCAAGAGAGTTAGGATTGGCAGCAGGCCCTCAGAAGATTATGGTGCAGATAAAAGATCCTAATGGGAACAAAGTCGTCGCACTGGACTCTAATTTGTATAGGTTTTTGACGACAAAAGTGAAAAATTCCCAAAGCGCTGACGTAGAATCTACAGAAAAAAACGACGAGATCCCTGAAGTGTTAAAGAAACTTGAAATTATACCACCCTTAACAGAATTCGAAGAAATAGATGTTACCAAGGCTCTCCTGACACCTGGTCGCATGCTCTTTCCTAAAGTTGCTAAAAAATCTAAGCTTGATACGTTACTATCTAGACGGGTGCAGCTGAAGGTGCTTGAAGAGACCAAGATCGCTCAAAGCAAAACCGAAGACCATCCGAAAGAGGAGGATATAATAGATGTGGATGCCGAGGATGAAACGAATGAAGGTCTAGAAAAACAACTGAATAACATGATGTCTGGCAAAGTTGCCCTTCCTAATAACACTCAAACTGTGGCAAATAGAGAAATATTGAATTCCATAGCGAAAAGAATTAACGCCCTTCGTACTCAGTACACTTCCATAGCGAAACTAGCAAAAGACTTCCAGTGTTACGTAAAGGGATGCAATTCCAGTGCTGGAAATAGCGTGGAAAACACCTGTTATTCTCCCCTGTGCATGCAGAGAGTGAAGGTCAGAAAGGACCTTCTTGGTTTGCTGCGCAAAGCAAATGTAGCTACCAACACCCCGTTTAAATTGCCTGCGCTTTCCCAAGCAAGCACCCCTGCCAAGAAAACTTCTATATTGGAACAAACGCTGAAAGCTCCTCAATTGACGCCCGTGAAGGAAAAGGAAATTGTCCCGCCACCGACAAGAGAAAGCATCTGCAAGGACCTGATCAACGCAGTGCTGACGGCTCCAAAGATGGAAGGAGACATGAAAGATGTTTATGTACCTTTAAAAGAGCCCGTGATTAAAAATGAAATCAAAGAGGAAATCGATGCTAAAGATGTCGTTCCTAAACAAGACACAGACGAGGCCTTGGAATCCCCTCCTAAGAAAAAATTGAAGAAGGAGGAGCCTGAGGAAGATATTGACATGAAGGACATGTCCCCAGATGCCATCAAAGAGATGATATTAGGTGGCAAACCAGAAAAGAACGAAGTAACTGTAACTAGCACCGTTACGACTACAACTACCATTACAACGACTCAAACAATGGTAGATGGAATAGTCAAATGTGTATCTGCGAGTGAGAACACCACGGATACTGTCACTGTTACATCTAACGCAAACGGTTCCGGTCATACAATACAGATGTTAAATTCAAAATCAGCAGTCTACAGTGCACAGCAAAACAGAAGATTCTGTGCTTATAAAATAGGAGTGAAACGTGAAGAAAGGACTGTTAAGATGGAACATGCCGAAGATGGAACACAAAGAATCTATTCCACGCTATCCACGGAAGGAAAACTTACTTTGAAGAAAATTCCTAATACTGTCGACCTTAGGCGTAAAAAGAGGCAAATCGTTAAATACCCTGCTTGTTCGACATTCCTCACAAGAAAAGGACGTACATCTCTTCTAGTTCTACCACAACATGATACTAGAAAGCTGGCGAGGAACGCCGGCAGAATTCAAATCCCAGGTTTCCACACTTTGGCCAAGGCGAATAACAGCATTTGGCCTTATCCCTGTGCCAGACCTCTCTTTAAGACTTGTTGGATATACAGAACCGTCAATTTGAAGTCCCTAGCATGTGCGGCTCTTCAGTTGAAAATTTTATGGGCATGCCTGAGATGGGACGACATGCAAACGAAACCGCCAAACACCGACGGAAAGCACCAAATCACCACTGAGACAGAGATTTTGTCTTTGGAACTGTTGAAACATAAACACATTGGCCAGTTTATGGAGAAGACGCAGTATCTGAGAAGGAAAGTGGTTATACCCTTGGAATTGCCAAAGACAGTTAGAGGTATGTTGTAAGTGGCGTTTGTACGTGCAATGTGTATGACTGGATTTTTTTCTACAGAAGTAACATCGATTCGTAGCGGTCTAAGGAAAAGGAAGAGACCAGAATCTCCGCAAAGCATGGACCCCCAAGTTTCGGAGGAATGGGTAGACGAAGAAAAACTCGAGCTGTGGGAAATTAAGCAGTATGGAGAAAAGTAAGTGATCTTTTTATATCCGCTGTGCTTGTTCTGTTTGGAGCTTCTCCGATACATCCTCAAGTTATTATTTCATTTATATATGGTCGCTGTACCTTCAAAACTAGGTAATCTGGTTAAAAACAGTCATCTTATTTTTTACAGAAATGTGGCTCTCCGATAAAATTAGAAATAATTGTAATTCTTAAATTAAAAAGGCAAGAAACAGTTTTTCACTTCACTGAACAATTTGATAAAATTTCACGTCGCATTTGAAGGTGCAATGACGATACATCCTTGAACATTAAATTTAAGTGCATTAAAAGCAATTATTAAAACAAAAAATATTAAAAAACATTTTTGAAAATATCGTAATATACAGGGTATTTTTAAATGAATTGGCAAAATTTGATCTAAAGTTAAAAATGACCTCCTCCATTCAATGTTGTTTTGTTTGGTAATTTTTTAAATGATTTACCTGATTTAAATGAAATTTTGTATGCTAGTACTTTTGAGACCAAAGTAATGGATTTACAGAACTCATTCCCACTCCAAGCAAATATGCTCATTAGGGCGGCCAAAAAAAATATATTTTTTTTTCATGTCTCTTGTAAAAATATGTTAGTTTATCATGTTTTAAGAGCCCCCTCAAAAAATCAGCTCAAAAAAAAATTTTTAGAAGTCGCTCAAGATTTTTAAAAATTTCCAAAATCGTCAAAAATTAAATATTTTTTTCTCTTTATTTCATCATTTTCTAGGTTGAAAAATATCTCGATTCTGAAAATTTCAAATCGATATTTTAATTTCTGAAAGTCACTCATAATTATTTTAACTTTAAAAGTAGTGTACCTAAAATGTTTTCGAGCAACCTCTAAAAATAAATATCAACGAACTAATAATTTTTCTTATTGAATTTGATGAACAAAAGAATAGAAATAAATCACTAGACACTTACAAAATTTCTCGAGGCAAAATTTACTACCGCATTGTGAGTATCAAATATTCATAATTTTTTAATTTTTTAAAATTTAAGTGTCGTGATTTATTTCTATTCTTTTGTTTATCAAATTCAATAAAAAAAAAATTATTAGTTCGTTGATATTTATTTTTAGAAGTCACTCGAAAACATGGGTACACTACTTGGAAAGTTAAAATAATTATGAGTAACCTTTAGAAATTAAAATATCGATTTCAAATTTTCAGAATCGAGATTTTTTTCAACCTAGAAAATGATAAAATAACTAGAAAAAAAATAAGTTTTTGAGGATCTTGGAAATTTTTTAAAATCGTGAGCGACCTCTAAAAAAATTTTTTTGAGCCGTTTTTTAAGGTTGCTTTTAAAACATTATGAACTAACATATTTTCACAAGAGAAACGAAAAAAAATATTCGTTTTTTTTGGACCACAATAATGCACATATTTTTTTTGCAAATGATCTTAGAGCTTCAATTCTTATTTTGCAGTATAGACTTTTTTCAAATTACCATATTCCCGTTTTTGGGTAATTAATTATTTTATACTTAAATATACTATAAAAATTAAATAATACTTTTTGGACTTCATTTTATAATCCAATATTTTTCATGAAAATTATTGAAAATGATCACCATTTTCAGTAATACATCATTAAGTCAATCCTGCAAATTATGAACGGAAGTCTCTGATCAAATTCATCTAATTTAATGCTCCTCAAATAAGAATAATCGCATATTAAAATTTGATAGTCACAATTTAGAGAATGCAGAAATCCTGACTGTTTTAAAATTTCTTGTATGTTAACTTATAATGTTAAATTGATACCTCACTGATACTGATACCTCACCAACAAATTCGGTTTAATTAGGAACGTTTTGTCACCATTTCGAAAGAGAAACATAGATACATCAGATGGTATAATAAGAAACTTGTGAATGAATGACCTAAACTAAATATTACAGTTCATGAAACATTCTTGCAAACATCATTCAAAATATCATTTCTTATCTTTTATCTTAAGATTAAGTAAAAACGAAATAGAGATAAAACTAATGATTTTACCAGAAAGAACAAAATCTTGAAAACAACTATTATCTTCATGATAAAATAAGAACCAAAATCGTATAGGCATGTGCAAAAAATAGGGGGGGAGGGGGGCGGTGTAATTGTCTCATATCTGTAAATACAATTATTTCAGTTACACGTCAAAAAGTGACATTTGGAAAAAACATATAGATGAACTTGCTGCTAAATTAAGTAAAGTAATATATGGAATCAGGGTAATTAGTAAATATGTAAATAGTACATCTACAAAAATCATTTACTTTGGTAGTTTCGAATCTATTTGTAAATATGGAATTATGTTTTGGGGTAATAGCACTGACATACAGAAAATTTTTGTCATTCAAAAAAGAATTATAAGAATTATTAATAATATGTCTTACATCCAATCTTGTAGATCGGTATTTAGGAATAGCAAAATAATGACTATATCGGCTCTGTATATTTTTGAGTGCTTAATGTATGTAAGGAAAAACTGGAATAATTTTATGACAGACTCATCTCAGTATAATACAAGAAATTTAAATCTAATGTACCCATATCACAGACTAACTCTAACAGAAAAGAATGCACATTACATGTGTATTAAATTATTCAATTGTTTACCAGCGTCACTTAAACAGATACAGAGTGTAAATTTATTCAAAAAACATATTAAACAATTTTTGTTAAATATTGAGCCCTACAATGTAACTGAATATTTGGAACACTGTTTAAACTAACTTAGGGAAACTGTTGTGACACCATTTCGCTCTTACATTGTCATTGTAAATGTTAATGTTTTTACGAATTAAAGATTATTATTATTATTATTATTATTATTATTATTATTATTATTATTATTATATACAAATACACTAGAACCCTTTTAAAATTGCCATTACATCACGCGTGTGTCCTAACACAGGGTTCGTAGTGACCTGAAAAATCGGAAATACCTGGAAAAGTCAGGCAATTCATTATTTTTCATAAGGGAATTTTAAAAGTATTCACAAAAGTCGGAGAATTTGATGTTTGCAACTGGAAGTTTTGTGAAAACTGGCTCTAGGTTCTTGAAAAAGAAAACTATTTGTGATTTTGAAACTTATAAGAGGTTCTTTGATTTGGGAGTTCTAAGATTATGGAGTCCAGTGTAGAAAAAGTGTAAAGCATAAACGCCAATTAGTATGTAAAAATGACCTGCAAGTGACCTGAATTTTCTTTTATAAGTAAGGGAAAAGTCAGGGAATTCTATATTAATTTTGAACTATGAACCATGTAATATCAATCATTATTTGTTAAATGCACCAAAAAGAGATACAATGATCGTATAAATGTCTTCTTAGTCACAATCTATCACAGACAATAGTTCCAATATTCTGTGTGTATTAGAGTGAAAGAAAATAGGAGACGTTTGTTGGGTATTAGTTTTAGACTGTAGTTTGACTACCGCAGTTAAAACAAAACAGAGCTGACACTCAGATTAAAAATTTGTCAGTTGTTTTGATCGCGTCTCTGTACTAACTGTTGTATATATTTCTGAGCTTTGAAATATCGATTTTTTGGCATATTTTCGTATCCAGTAATACCAGTTTTAAAATTTGGGACATATCCAAATTTGGGAATTGTCAAGACAATATTTCAATTATATGAAAACTGACTAATTTAATTAGAATTTTTCATCTTAGTTCATATGAATGTTGCTTGTGACGCAATGGAAAAGACACAACTGTTGTAGTGTATGTAAGATATAAGTTTAGTTAAATGCATTAATATAATTTTTGCTACTTCATTTATTTAAAAATACCCTAGGTATATAAATTGGTACTTTCTAAAACTTAAATTTTTATTTGGCTAATCAGTTTTTTTTAATGTCACTTTATTGTTCAATAGCTTCCGCTTTTTCCTTGTTACGCTTTACTTAATTGCATTTTGTAAAAAGTATTATACTTAAACCTATATCTGTGTAGATTATACAGCGTGATTCAGAACTTATCCAAAAAAAAAAAATCTGGATGTACAGGGGACTCTTACAAATACAATTGTGTAAAGAAAAAATCAAAAAGAGCAGTTCGAAAATTATTTAAAAATACACTTCTGCACGGCACTGGAAACTGGTCCACTGTAAAACCTGACCTGGCGCAATACGACCGTCACGGCAACAATGATAAAAACGGGCAAAAACTTGAAAGAATTTCGCAAGGAAAGGAATGAATGGAATTTTATAGCACCTATTTTATATCAGCAAACTCAACTGATTTTGTTCAAATTCTTTTGTGGTTTTAAATAATAAAATAATTTGACATACCTGATGTTACAACAACTGTTCAAAATTTTGTCCACCGACGTGTAAACACATTTGGGTCCGTCTTACTCAGTTTCTATGAAGTAACACAAATGCTGTCTTGTTTCACCATAACACAAATGCTTCACAATAATAAAAATGTTTTCTTGCTTCACCATAAACTAAAACAATATCCATCAACTCCAAGTTGTTATACACGCAAGCCATTTTTGACACTAACTACTAAAAAACTATTATAAACATCGGATTTCAGCATTCTGAGTCGCTGAGGCCACGTGGCTCTCCATGCGTATTACGAATGACGCTAGAGAGTACAGTTGTCCAGCTATGTAATGGTTGAAAGCACTACAACTTTAATAATTTTTTTCTCGGAAACTATACGGATTTTACAAAAATTTTTTTTACTATATTGACTCCATTTCTCATGCCGCATCTATTCCCAAATTTCTTTGGATAAGTTGTGAATCACCCTGTATATATTTTTTAAAATCCACCACTAGACTGTAGTGTAAAAATTTGCTATTGACAGCAGTTTTTCTATCCCAATGTAGTTGGTGTATATTCTTGCTGTTTTTTCTCAATATTAAAAATTATTTCCCTTATTGCAAATTGGCAAAATGCTTTTCAATATTCTAACTTTTTTTAATAAAATAACTGACTTCATAAAGAAAAAAGTGATGTCAATATAAATACTAAATAAGAAATTCAAATAACACGACAAAAAAAAATACAAATGGCAAAAAACTTATACTCCATTTAATGTCAGGCCTCTGACTTTGAATGAATCTTTTGCACCTGGGGATTGTAATAACAAGTCCAAAGACCCTAGCCAGTTGCATGTCTCTCCACTAACAGCTTGCCTTGTGTGTGTTTTATCGCAGGGTGGAAAAGGCTAATCAGCAAGTTATAACTAGGAGCCGGACCGGCAATCTGCCACCCGTTAAACCTATCGGGGAGGCCCCCGAAGTCAAGCCCACCATAACGGGTAAGGCAACGGCCGAGGAAATCAAGGAGAAGATGGAGCAGCAGTTGAGACTGCAACGTGCCGCACACCAGCAGAAGAGGGCACTGGAGATCAAGAACGTTAAACCGGCACAGCTATTGGAGATGGTGGGCAGCACCGCGCAAGGTAATATTAAAATTTTGTGTGTTTGACATTGACTTTGGGGAATAATTTAATATGTCCTGAAGAAAAAAATTTGGCCCGTAAATGAATCTTTTGAAATCATTAACTTTTTATAATGTAGCAAAGGGTGAAACGTATTACTTAGTTTCATATATTTTTTATCAGTATTTTTCACCTCCCTCTAAAGAAATATTTTTGTCAGGTGAATAATGTCGCATCAGAACAATTTGTCCAGTGTTGATAGAAAATTTTTACATTTTCTTAAAATTACTGCGCTTTATGAGGTTATACGTTATCGTTGCCTACAAAGATATTTCTAATTTGTTATAGTATGCAGGTATTCGGAAGCGAATCGGCCATGCTTCAATGGTAGCTTCCTTGGATGAAAGTAATCCAATTTAAATCGAGTTACCTAAGGTAACCGAAAATGAATATAAGGTTATTTGTTACCTAAAACATATAAAGTCTCTAATCTGAATCAATCTTTTGTATTTTCTTTTTTGAAAAGCTCAGATAATTTATGCAATGTAAATTTATATAGGGTATAATTTATATAAATTATCTACGATATCACAAACTCCTTTTCGTAGACCGATAAACTGGTAAATCTGTGTTTATCCTCAACTATCTCAAAAATAACGAAAATAGTGACGATATTCAATTGTTTTTTTCTTAAATATCAAGTTATTATTTTTTTGACCGGTTCGATAGATTATTTTTTTCTGCAGTCAACGATGTATTACAACTTGATATTTGTTAAATATTTTATGGAAAAAATATTTTTTTACAAAATTTATTAGAGAAATGTCTAATTCATGGCAACTTCTGATAAAAATGTCAAATTTGCCATAAAAACGATTAAATTTAGAAGTATTGAAGGCAATCTCAGAATGTATGGTGCTTTTAAAAAGCCTAAAAATTCGCAACGCATATTTAACGGTCTTGTAGAATTAGACGTTTTGCTTAGTATTGAGGAAAATCCACAAGCTTCTACTGGAGAAATTGCAAGTAATATTAATTCTTCAAAAGACACAGTACACAAAATCTTAAAAAAACACAAATTTAAATCATACATACCACAGAAAGTGCAAGTGTTAGAAGATAAGGATCATGTCCGAAGGGAGCAATTTTGCCATTTTTTTTAAATATGATACAAGGCGCAGGATTTTGGAGAAAAATTGTATGGTCAGATGGTGTACCTTTAGTAATAATTTTTAACCGAAATATCCATCGATATTGGAGTAAAGAAAATCCCAGAATAACTGTTGAAACCAATTACCGACGGAGATTCAGTGTCAGTGTTTGGTACGGTATTCTAGGTAATCGATTAATTGGACCATTTTTCATCGATGGAAGTCTAACTCAAGACAAATATCATAGACTATTGTCAGAAAATCTTGCAAACTTTTTGGATACCTTACCGCTTGCAGAAGTGTATAGGATTTATTTTCAACAAGATGATACTCCCCCGCATAATGGTAGAAGAAACACTAATTGGTTAAAAGCTAATTTTGATGTAAGGTGGATCGGCATGACTGGTCCTGTTCGATGGCCCGCCCATTCTCCTGACCTCACCCCCGCAGATTTTTTGTTTTGGGGATATCTTAAAGATCAAGTATTTTTGACACATCCGGAAAATGTAGATATTTTAAGAAAGAGGATTGTAAACGTTTGCCGTGAAATACCTCCAAACTTAATATCAAATGCTACGTATGAGGTAGCCAGAAGATGTCAATTATGTATTCAACAAGATGGAAGACAGTTCGAACAATTTTTGTAAGATTTTTTATTGTTACATTTTTGTTTTGTTGTTGTTTTGCTTTGTTGTTGTTACTTTAGACATACCGTTTCTCTAATAAATTTTGTAAAAAAATATTTTTTCCATAAAATATTTAGCAAATATCAAGTTGTAATATATTGTTGACTGCAGAAAAAAATACTTTATCGAACAGGCCAAAAAAAATAATAACATGACTTAAGAATAATCAATTGCAAATCGCCTAACGTTCTGATGATGGCAAAAAAAATTTAAATCAGTGCTCGATTATAGTATTTGTCAAGCCATT
Organism: Anoplophora glabripennis; assembly: GCF_000390285.2. Taxonomy (NCBI): domain Eukaryota; kingdom Metazoa; phylum Arthropoda; class Insecta; order Coleoptera; family Cerambycidae; genus Anoplophora; species Anoplophora glabripennis. The sequence goes on along the minus strand of NW_019416527.1, from coordinate 138,226 downwards.
AACAACAGTCTTTTGTTTTTTAAATAGAACAATTATTAACAGAGTTACAGCTTGGGGCATTTTTTATAAGACAGCCTTTATATAATAATTATATAAGGTAACTTGGTTTAAATCAATATAATTTCATCCAAGAAAGCTGCTCTAGATGTATGCCCTGTTCGCTTTCGGATACCCTGTATAATGTAATTTATTTTATTTAAAAGCTACAACTGCTTCCTCCACAAAACCGACCACAACTAATCCGCAATTACAACCCATACAACCGAAAGGTAGGCTGAGAATGTAATGGATGTTGTATGCTTTTTTTTATCAGTGAAAACGAGTCTTTGCATGGGCAAAATTTTAATATTTCATTTATTTGTTATTCTTACTTTGTTTTATCGAAAGATGTCATGGAAATATTGGGTGAGATCAGAATAATTGGGTATTGGTGCAAAACCGAACTTTTTCGTTAAAAGGAGGAATAAAGTTTCAAACAGTTTGCGGTGTTTTATAAAGTTGGACAATTTTTCTATGACGTCATGATTTGATTATATCACAATGTAATTTTTTACAAATTGTTTCACAAATTTCCTTTTTTTTTGTGTCGTCTAAGATTCTAAAAAGATTTTTATTAATTTTTATTACACTATACTTTCGCAGTTTTATTTCATGAATATCAACAAATTAATCTCAACATTTAAATATCTCAAGAAACACTCTTTTTAGAATCTTGTTATTGTCGTTGTTTAGTTTTCAAAGTTCCCGCCTCTAATTACTGATGTGTTTGCGATTCAGTGACAACAGCCGACGGCCAAATGAAAATCGTCAAGAACGTTGTCGTACCTAACCAGTCGGTCATCAGCGGTAAAAACACTTTAACATCACTACTAACCAACAGCAATAAATTAGCGGGTCGGAGGATATTAATGACCAAAGGCCCGGACGGCACTACCAGGGTAATTACTGGTACCGCCAATATCTTACCCAAAAATCTACAGACCACTCAACAGAGCTTGATTAAAGCCCAAACGACGAGCCAACAACAGGTTCAGCCCGTACAGGTGCAACAAGCAAGTAGGTGCAATTTTTGTCTATTTAGAGATGGATTAACGGCATCAGTAACACACATAACCTTAATTGAAGTCTGTGTAAAAATTCTTAAAGAGTTAAATGTTATATATAAGGCCTAATAAAACGCAAGATGTTATTCTCCATTTCCAAAATTTATCATTTGGTTATAAAGTGTAACAGTTTTGACGTTTATTTACTATTTAAAGTATGAAATACTATTAACTGATTTTTATAAAATAGAAAGTTTGATCTTTAGTGTGCTCTTTATTTTGTTACAATAAAACAATGCATTTTTCCGCTTGAAAGAAATTTCTGAACAGGTGATGTGGTCCAGTCAATGACCATTTTCCCGTGTAATTTTGTCAAACAGCACCGATTTTCAAAAAAAAATTGGATTTAGGTTCTACTTACCTTCTACTTCAAAGTTGACCTTGTACCGGGGGTTGCTTTTACCCTGGGGGTAGATGCCACCCCTTCTCGGGGGTGAAAAATATTTCATTGAAAATAACTCCGGGAATGGATATATTGACTAATTCTAAGCAACTTTTGTCCTATAAAGTATTTTCTGAAAGTCGATACTTTTCCACTTATTTACGATGAAACTGTAAATTTTTTAAGCAATAAAACCACTTTTTCAGCCGGTTTTCCGCGAATAACTCAAAAAGTAAGTATTTATCAAAAAAATCATTCTTATAAAAAATGTAGCTTATAAAAAAACAAAAGAAATGGTGTGTTTATGGTGTCTGTAGACCCAATACAAGCGATATAATAGCTTGTTGAAGGTTGGTTCTTATTCGTCAAACACCAAAATTGAAAGTTTGAACATAAAATAACCAAAAACCAATGCATTTTTCAGGGAATACTCGTAGAACCTTTTTTAAAGTTCTTGAAAAAAACCTTTATTTTACTTTTTATAAAGGTCCCTAGTATCAAACCTAAGCGAGTTATGACGAAAATAAAGTTGGTCCGTATTTTTTTCGGCGACAAAAAACATGTAAATCACCCCCTGATTACCACCCCAATTGAAAATAATCGTTACCACATTACGATTTACTTTATTTATGTTCTTGTAATATGCTCTAGAACAAGGGTCGGCAACTGGCGGACCACAGTCCAGGTCCGGACCGCGGAAGGTAGAATACTGGACCGCCAAAAATTTTTTGAAAGTATAAATTACTCAAATAAATTATTTAAAAAATGTTTTTTACGTTTAAGTGNTACGTTTGAGTGCCACCCTTATCATTTTTTCTGGTATTTTACAATTGTGACTGATTTGAGTTCTTAATGTAAATGAAAATAAAAAATTAATAAAAAATATGAATTTTTTTCTGGACCTCGTTAAAAAATTTCAAAAGTATCCGGACCCCACCTAAAATTACTTGCCGACCCCTGCTCTAGAAGTTTGAGTGCTTTAAAGTGCTTAGTTTTGAAAAGAGAATTTTTGTATTTTTGGAAAAGATTGTCTTTTTTTTCAAAATAACTCAAAAACTATTAATGATACGCAAAATTTTGTAGAGTACAATATTGTAGGTTTTGCTCTTTTGAAAATTTTGTTTTTTTTCTGTAGGATAAAAATTAAGTAAGATACGGCCGTTTAAAGTTTGCCTATGTTCGTAAATAGCAACTTATTCAAGCCCTTTCAGCTGAAACCCTTACAAAAATAAACTAAAAAATTTTTTGTAACTATAATTGTTCGATTTTTTTTGCAAGGGGTGGTTTTTATAAGGGTTGAAACTTATAAACAAATAATAAAAAATTAAAACAGTAAAGAAATCTTAATTTATATCACTATAATGATTAATTTATTACAAGTTGCTGAATAATATTTTTAATTATTTTTTAATCATTACTGTCATAGGGGGTGGGGTAATTACTTATTTAAAGATGATTTCAACCTATTACACGATCAAATCTACAATTCTATAATTATTTTCGAATAGGGGTGAACCCCTAAAAAATAAAAAGCAACCCCCGGCACAGGGTCAACTTTGAAGTAGAGGGTAAGTAGAACCTAAATCCAAATGTTGATGCAAATTGGTGCTGTTTGGGAAAATTATACAGTAACGCCATATTTTATGTCTAATGACTGGACTAATGCTATTTAACATTTTTTATCCTTGTTTTACATATACAGGGTGTCCCATAAGCACATGATCAAAAAGGTACTGTGACATTCTTTAGCTCAAAAGAAGACGATCTGACCTAACTTCCATTAAGAAAAAATGTCTGGCTCCTCTGATATTGATTGTCAAAGCAAAGTTCTTGAAAAAAATGATGTTTTTTGTAATATCTGGAGAATGTTACAATGGATTTTAATGAAACTGTGGACTTGTTCCTAAGTAAGACTCGTGTTTTGATGAAGCAACCGCATCCATCCGCCTTGGACAAGTGGTAANTTATAAACAAATAATAAAAAATTAAAACAGTAAAGAAATCTTAATTTATATCACTATAATGATTAATTTATTACAAGTTGCTGAATAATATTTTTAATTATTTTTTAATCATTACTGTCATAGGGGGTGGGGTAATTACTTATTTAAAGATGATTTCAACCTATTACACGATCAAATCTACAATTCTATAATTATTTTCGAATAGGGGTGAACCCCTAAAAAATAAAAAGCAACCCCCGGCACAGGGTCAACTTTGAAGTAGAGGGTAAGTAGAACCTAAATCCAAATGTTGATGCAAATTGGTGCTGTTTGGGAAAATTATACAGTAACGCCATATTTTATGTCTAATGACTGGACTAATGCTATTTAACATTTTTTATCCTTGTTTTACATATACAGGGTGTCCCATAAGCACATGATCAAAAAGGTACTGTGACATTCTTTAGCTCAAAAGAAGACGATCTGACCTAACTTCCATTAAGAAAAAATGTCTGGCTCCTCTGATATTGATTGTCAAAGCAAAGTTCTTGAAAAAAATGATGTTTTTTGTAATATCTGGAGAATGTTACAATGGATTTTAATGAAACTGTGGACTTGTTCCTAAGTAAGACTCGTGTTTTGATGAAGCAACCGCATCCATCCGCCTTGGACAAGTGGTAAATTCTTGAGCGTCTTTGTACAAGAATTACCAGAACTTTTTATTTGGTCGCTGGAATCAATAGAAACTTAATTTTTTTTCAGAACAAAAATTCAACACTAATAGTTTTTGTCAACTTTAAATGTAAAAAATCTATATATTTTTACTTTGAAATGAGCAGTTTTACAGTTATCAATTTATTCCACTTTGTGGTATTTAAGCTATTTTAGATTCAAAAAAATAATTTGGAAATAGCTCATTTTCCAAATACAAAATAAAATGCACTTATAAAATTTGGATGTGCACTCGTCAAAGCTCATTATCATTTTCTACATTCTTACATAATTGTTGCGGTGAACCATGTTTACTATTTGATTACATTAATGTTAGTTGACAGAAATTCAGTGTTTTGTTTTTTTTTTTAGTTTATATGAAATAAGTTTTTGTTTGATTGTTATTTATGAATGTTAAAAAAACAAAAGTCTGCATACTCTTCACATAGTAATTATTTGTAAACTTAAAAAAGAAACATGCACATGTCTGTTTAAGGATGTATTCATCACTCTCAGAGGTCATTCAACTCTTGAGCATTTATAGATAGACAATAATAAATCGTGATACATTTTTACAGTCACGATAAAAATTATTTTTGTGAGGTTATGCGTGCCTGAAGCAGCAACATCTGACTCTCCAATATTACATTTGCCTGTATTTATGAGATATTTTGTCCAGCGACATCCACACCAACCACCAACCTACCGACCAAAGACACACCACAACGCGTCCAAATCATGCGCACCCCCGACGGTCGCATTACCGTCAAGGGTCTCCTGCCTGGCCAGCAATTAGTCCAGTACCCTGACGGAAAACTTCAGGTTCTCACCACTGCCCAACTGCAGTCCTCCGGTCTTACTACGACTAAAACACCCATCACTGCCACCACCCCGAAAGCCATTATTAAACAGGCCGTAAATACGTCCGCAGGTAAGGCTCTGGTACAGACGAATCAGCTCAAGACGGTGGTCGCGCAGCCTCAGGTGCAGCAGAGCCCTATTAAGACCCAGCAGGTGGTGGTCAAGCAGCAGCAACCCATCGTGCAAAAGGTCACGCAAGGAAATGTAGTGGTCGGCACCGCCGGGCAAGTCATACAGCAGCAGGTCGTCCTCGGTAGCAATCAAGTCATCGCCAGTCAAGGAGGGCAGCAGGTAAGGCACATGTGGCACAAATTTTCTGACTTTACCCGGTAAAAAAGAAATGTAAGTTACAATGATGAAGGGGATGTTCCAGTAGTCTAAAAATGAAATACTGAAATTAAAGATTTTATATTGAAAATTGTTAATTTTCAATATAAAATGTTTGACGTTTATAAATGAGATTGATTTGTACAATAAAATACTGAAAGAATAATTATGTCAAAATATAGAAAAATGAATTAGTAGAAACTCATGATTTTATATCAGTTCCGTTGAAAAATTTAAATTTGTTTCCGTATTTCGACTTTATTCATTTTTTTCTGCCTAAATAGAGAATATTGATTTAAATAAAAAATATCCAAAGTGTATATCTACGGGGTGCGGCATTAGTGCGTCAAAGTACGATATCTCCGTTATTATAGAAGATATCAAAAAAAGTTATTTACAAAAATTGTAGCGAACTTAAAACTGCACATTTTAAAATTATTTTCGTATATACAGAGTGTTACGTATTACCAGGGTGAACCAAACTACTATTTTTTAAATAGGACACCCTATATATTATTTCAAATTTAGATTAAGCTCATCTCTCCCATGCTTCCAATATAGGGTTCAATTATGTTATACAGGGTATTTCAAAAGTTACGGTCAATTGTGTACAAGAATCATTCCCATTTCAGAGTCCTGTATACCCTAAATAGAACAACTTAACAATAATTTTTTGCAGACATAGCTTTGTGATAATGGTACAGTTTTACGAGAAAGTGCCATTTTTTAATTATTGCAACAGTTGAGTATGGGGCGAACCAAAACTCGAGCACATAATTTTTTCAAATTTTTTTAAATGAATCACCCTGTATTTTATTTTAAAAACTGAATACACTTTATGTTCTTTCATTTTTATAAAGCATTCCCTATAGCTAAAATCATTAATTTCTGAGATATTTACCATTTAGTAACAAAATTAGAGTTTTTAAAAAATTCATATTATAACAAGTTAGTTAATATTATAAGAATTACGTCTTAACAACGGATATTTTGTAATGTTTTATAACAATTTGTCACAGTCATTTGCCCACGGCCAACTTGTTATAATAGGAATTTTTTATAAATCTCTTTTTGTTATTAAATGGTAAATATCTCAGAAATTAATGATTTTAGGTATAGGGAATGCTTCATAAAAATGAAAGAACATAAAGTGTATTTTCAGTTTTAAAAATATAATACAGTGTGATTCATTTAAAAAAATTGAGATAATTATGTGCTCGAATTTTGGTTCGCCCTATATTCAACTGTTGCAATAATAAAGAAATAGCACTTTTTCGTAAAACTACCAATATCAAAGAGTTATGCCTACAAAAAATTATTGTTAAGTTGTTCTGTTTAGGGTATACAGGACGCTGAAATGGGAATTATTCTCGTATACAATTGTCTATAACTTTTGAAATACCCTGTATAACATAATTAAAACCTATATTGGAAGCATGGGAGAGATGAGCTTAATCTAAATTTGAAATAATATACAGGGTGTCCCATTAAAAAATAGTATGTTTGGTTCACCCCGGTAATACATAACACCCTGTATATACGAAAATAATTATAAAATTTGCAGTTTTGAGTTGGCTATAATTTTTGTAAATAACTTTTTTTGATATCTTCTATAATAAAGGAGATATCGTACTTCGACGCACTAATGCCACACCCTGTATGTAATTTTCAAAACTATATTTTAATCCACTTAAAAAACCGAAAAAAATTTCAATGTTTGGGTAAACATCATCAATTTCTCAGTCGATCGCAGATTATTGAAATCCACTTTAACAAACAATCATTGTCTATAGAGTAGGAAAAAAACACTAATCGTCAAATATACAGGGTGTAACTTTGAATTTAGGTTATATTTATACAGAGGCCACCTTTGAGCTTTAGAAACAAATATCATTTGTTTTATCAAATTCTGTTGTTTTTTTTTTAATTTTTGTTTTTTTTTTTTGTTTTTAATAAGGATCAGTTCGTATTGAAAATACCAAAACAACTATTCAAAAATAGATATTATTTTCTCGGGCTACTCACTTGGCTGCTAAGAGGGTAAAAACCAGAGAAAAAAATCAATTAATTTTTACATTTTATTACACAAAACATACTTACACCTCTGAGGGGGCTTTTCATGTGGAGGACAAAATGGTGAACTGGCTCCTAGCCATCGACTGGCTCGTAAAGTGGCCCCGGACTGGCTCCGATTCACCAAGTTTCCGGGGTTTAAATATTCTTTACAAAATGCTGAGTGCATTCGAATTAAACAACCGGTAGAAGAATTGGAATTGATTGAATCAGTGCACCAGTTTATAGAGAGAGTGAGCGAGATGGACAGAGTGCAAGGGTCAGTTCAATAAGCATTCAATTTGCAACTGGGCACTTTTCGTTGCCTTTAAATCTATTGTGTAATAATGACATGTAATTGATTGCAATTATATTTTAACTTTTGTTCTATAAAATGAGTTAAATGAATATTTATACCAAAAGTATTTTTGTAAAAATCTACTAAAGAAATATGTCCAAATAAAATAATGCTATATGTCCATACATATTTATCTTCAAAGTTTTGATTATAGTTACAGAGTGATTATTTAAATTTTGAATATTACTCTTCCTCGCACTAAAGTAGTTATAGTTGACAATATGAATTAATTAGTGAGCCTAGCGTGAGCCCTTGTTGTCATATCCCATCAGATGGATCAGTTAATAAATCTGGTTATTATTTTTGAAAATTTGTTGATCGGCGTCCACATAGTCATACAAAAACAGGTTTTTACGAAATTATTTTTCATTGCAATTTTTGTTCTCTGGTTTAAAAACGTTACAACAGGCAACACTGATAAGTGCGCACATACAAATGACAGGTAGCGCCCAATTGATGCGTAGAAAAGAGTTTAAGTGTAGTTTAAAAACGAATTATAACTAATGATTTGATATACAAAACAATTGATTTGAAATTAATATTTTGGGGAAAATTGACCCCCACTTGACGTTACATCCTGTATACTATACAGAAATCTTGACAGTACTTTGTAAAAGCTTGTTAAAAATATAAAAAATTTAGGAATTTTAAATTGGTAATCTGACGGTTAACAGAGAGAAGTGAATGCTCTAAATAATGGGAATAAAATAGCCAATTCAAGGGTTAAACTAGACAATTTTTTTACACACTATCCAGGCTTCCAAAAATTATATAAAAAAAGTAAGGTTAGTTTTTAGCATATGAGAGCATACGTACTGAAAATTGAAAACTTTGATATACACACCCGACTATTTTGTTTATCTCAACATTTCCAGATCATAACTAATCAAATAGTGGTCAACAATCAAAACCTGGCTCAACAACTTGCCACGGGCAAAGTGCAAGTCGCCACGATAAACGGCCAACAAGTCCTAATCAGACCCACGGGCAATAATCAGGCCCAAGTTGTAGCCCAGTTAACCCCTGGTAGTATCACGCAGACGATACAGCAGGCGCAGCCACCCGCAACAGCGACCTTGACTACCAACACTCCGGTGAAACTGCAACCAGTCATAAAACAAGTCGAGACGCCTCAACCTGTGGCTCAACAGCAAACACCGCAGAGTATTCAACAGGCCCTGCAATCCTCTCCGAAACCAGTTCAGGATAATAATCAGATCGATCCTGCTACGATGGAACAGCTTCTAGTTGGACAGCCGCCTGGTACAGTTATCAAGTGTGTCACCGCGCAGGTTATCCAGACGCAGCAAGGCCCGCGGATCGTACTGCAGGGCTTGCAAGGGGCAGATTTTACACCACAGCAGCTGGCAGCTGTACAACAGCAGGTGAAGCAGCAGCTGCTTAAGGGTAGGTTTTGTTTAGTTTTTATTAATAAAAGTCCGCTGACGTTTTTCTTTCTTATTCCAGCACAAGCTTCAACGGGAAAACAGGGCGTTCTTGGCCCCACTAAAATATACCTGGCTGTGCAGCCCAGCAGTCAGGACCAGTCAAACGAAACCACGTCTAGCAATCCTCCGCCTCTGACGCCAGTGCAACAGCCCCAGAACACTTTGACTCAGAACGTCGCCGCTGTGGCGAACATCAAGCAGAGCCCCGTGAAGCAACTACAGCCAACAGTTGTACAACAGGTATGCAAATCGCCCCAAAAGTCCAAAGTTGTAGTGCAACCCGTCAATCAGGCTCTCTATTAACTAAAAACGCATGGCTGCTTAACAGGCGTACGTTTGTCGTGATGTTCCGAGGAAGATTTTCTTATCATTTTGACTGTTGACATAAAATACATCTCCTTCGTTTTTAATTGATGAATCAGGATCAAATGTAATATTGACGAGAGAATTTTAGGTGTAAGATTAAGCACTGCACATGAAAGTGTGCCGCAATTGTTTGTAACTTTAAGTATTATCGTTTTTTTTTTATATTATTTTAATCTAGTCCTTTGATGTATTTATATTTAAAATGATAACTGTGTGAAGTGTTATTTAAAACGTCTAATTAGTATTACTTAAACATGTGCCTGTTTTTGTCTAAAATTTTCCTAAACGTAGAAAGGTTATATTATTAAAATTATGTTTTATTACTTAAAATTTTAAAAATATAAATGTTTACCTTCCAATTCGAATTGGAAATATTTCTATCGAGTCTATCACTGCCCCGTTATTATTACTAATATGTTTTTAGTTATACAGGACTGGCAATAAAATTTAAAACATCGCAAAATGGTCAAAAATCGAGATAAAAAAAATACAGTATGAACTTTTTTCCGCAATTTTTTAACTTACTAACTTTTAACTAACCCAATTTTATGGTTTATTAGTTATTTAAAACACTTTCTTAGTATTTTTTCTGCTTTACCAATTTGTGTTATAGTTGTTACCATCTCAATTGGAACCGCATAAAAACATTTAACTCATAAATTCTACGGAATCCATAGACGTCCAGAAAAATTTAGCCCTGTCTCGTCTAGATATACTATATTCCGAGCAATATTTTTCCGTTTCCTCTTTGTACCATGATCAATCCTAATTACGCGATACATTATACATTGTCATTTTTGATATCTTAGTTAATTCGTTAATCTGTTTCCTAACTTTTTTATCACATTGTTCACTATTTTCACTTTTCAAACATTCATATATATTTAATATAATACGTTGACTTTTTACGTGTAAATTTTTGTTTTTAAACTCTGAGTTTGTTTCGATACTTTCGACAAGAACCGGTTCCATTATTTGGGGATTTTCCCGAGTTATTTCGTTTTCCTCCACTGCAAAGAGTCTCGAGAGAGCCACACAAAATTACTTGATAATTACATATAAGATTTATTTTAATAATTATTACCATTTACTGGTTATGATATGAACAAATAATCAACTAATAAATCATAATACGTATTATACCAACATACCCCGCCAAGCAATGCTCGGCACTGCACTGGCAAAGTGGCAAAGCTAAGTGAACCCGTGTACCATACAAAAATAGTATATTACGTAATAAGTGTCGTAAAAAGCATTTTACGCTCGAATGGAAAAGTTACGCAGGACGCCGTGTAGCGGTGAGTGCGTAATTCCATGAGTGTGTAATTGCATTACACCACGTATTACGTACTATACTTTACCTACGACCACTACTGTAAATGCTTAAAAACACACCGTCTGCGATCAATGTAAGATTCCTATTTTACGTACGGTAAAAAAATCACACAGCTTTGTAAAAAATCGTACAGTTTTCCTAGCAACCGCCTAACAACGGTCAATACAAACAGTATTGTATTGACCGTTGCTAGGAAAACTGTGCGATTTTTTTACCGTACGTAATAGGAATCTTACATTGATCGCAGACGGTGTGTTTTTAAGTATTTACAGTAGTGGTCGTAGGTAAAATTATTTACGACCTAGTGGACCAGTACAGGTTTGCTTTGATCAGGTAGACTAGTTTACCAATACCGGACTCGCCAAATTGCTATTCGAGTTTAAATTACGAAACACATCATGGTCAAAGCATAATTTCAGGAGAAGTGCATACGGTCCTGTGCTTTAAAATTTACAGGTTCCAATCGACATCGTAACAACTATACACATTTTACAGATGAAAACTCGTATTGTTTAATGGTTTTTATACATGTCTATTTTGTTTTATATAAAAAAATATATACAAAACAATAGTCAAATTGTTTTTCAGCACATGAAAATTTATATTTAATAAATCATATTATCATGAAGATTTTCGTTTATAAATCACATTTTTTTTCAAGTTGTAATCATAAGTTTCGATTAAAATATTTCCAACTTTTTGGATCTTTAAAAGCTATTTTTAATTTAATGTGTACCGTTTTCTAATTAACTTTGTACATATTTAAATTTTCCGAGTATTTAATTATGTATTTATAACCAGCACCTGTGTTGCCTTATTTTGTTTTGACTAACGCTTATATTTTAATTAAAACACCCTCCCTTGTACCCACACTTTACGTAATAAATTTCTTATTTTTGACTATTTGTTTTGCTTTAATCCTCGCTTGGACTAAACTGCGCTTGGGTGTTGAGAATGAACGCTTTCTAATGGCTTCTAAGTGTACGTTCCAATAATTGCAGACTAAAGAAACCGTCTCGACGGTCGGCGGTCGTCAGGTTCTTGTAAACGGGCAGCAGTCCCAGACTTCCGCCCTCCTCCAAGCCATGAAGGCCAACATGGAGGCCGGCCAGCCGACGTCTGTCGTCCAAGGTCAGCCGCAGACGCAGGTCGCCACCGCAACTGGGGAGGCAAACAAGCAGTTTGTCGTCACACCCGACTATATTCAGCAAAGTATGTTCATTTATCAGCCATCCGTAATTGTGTACAATCCTAACTGTGCGTACCCATTGCAAAACGATCTCGCCACACGTTTTTATAAATAGATAAGCTTCAGTTATTTAGAAGAGCAAGGGTTCCTACAAATTCAAAAGTTTCTAAACTTGCAAAAGTATTTCTTTCTGTGATATTTTCTTTTTGTTGGAAAAGTTCTGTTTCGAAAAGAAGACTGATTTTTTTATTTTTTTTTATGTTTTTTCCGCTATTAAGTGTAAAAGTATTTTACTGTGATTTTAATTTTTATTCTCTCACTGGTCTAGAAGAAGCAGAGGAAAGCATTGCGACATAACCACGTAATCATGAGATTTTCTCTGCTTTTTTCACGGCCTGTGTTTGGAAACTTTTGTCCGTATTACTTTAAATAAATAAAATTAGTTACAGATTAACTAATGTAACATGTAACTGGACTGTATCCGAAATTGTGTAATAAAACTGTTAAACAAATCTCATGGACTTTTCTTGTGACAAAACCCTTGCACTTCTTCACGTTTATTTTTTTATTAGTCGTTTTGCTTTGGGACTGTTCACCGTTTGCTTTAATTTTTTCTATAATTTTCACCCTCTTTGTATATTTTTCTTTAATATCTCTGCAGCCATCAAATCCGCCTTAAAACAAGAGAACCTCAATCCCGAAATCGAGGAAAAACTGTTGCAGCTGCAGAGGTACCAAGAAAAACAAATGAAACAGGAGCCCGAATTGCCCACGCCAGTCCCAAAAGTAAATCAGACGGTTGTCCCTAATTCCCGGTTCCCCACTGCTACCCGCAAAAGACCGCCCAGTGCTTCCAAGAACGATGATAGTGATTGGGTGATGGAAACCCCCAAAAGGAGCCGCCCCAACAGATCCTCCGACGGGAAAAAAATCGAAACCGAATCACAGTAAGTATCAGTACGACAAATGGATATTTCCACTTAGGACGACTACATCCGTTTCGTTTTTAGTCAAGAACCAGTTAAAGAAAAGATTGTGTCGCCTAGAGCTAGAATCAAAATAAAAGAAGTTTCTGAAGCGGAAAGAAAAGTTACTATTAAAACGAAAATAATGGTTAGTTTGTTTAGACAGAAGGAGCTACTGAAGAAAGATATATTAAGGAAAAGGGCATTATTGGAAAAAGAACTGCAATATGAAATCCAGGTAATTAAAAAATATATCAATTATTGTTTATTAATATTAGTTTATTATTTATTTTTTATTTTAGTTTGTTCATTAATTTTTTTTTTATATAATTTGTTTGAAAATGAGTAAAGTACAATACAATTTTTAGAAATTCAATAAAAATTTACTGTAGACACCATTACTAGCACAGTTATAAGGTAAATATTTACCTGCTGATGGTTATAAAAAGTTTCTATACCGCTCAGAAGTATATGTTTTATCTCTTTCATTAAAAAAAAAAAAACTATCGCCAGTCACGGCATAATACCAAATATATAGGATCAGAAAGTCCCCATGGTTCATCGGCCGTTACGTGAGAGCGATAAAGAAAGTAATAGAAATCCGTGCGACAGAAAGATGGCTATAATGAAGGCGTCTAATAGTCACCGCCCACTTGGCCCTTCCACAAATAAGATCCACTTCTTACTTGTGGAAGGGCGAAATGGGTGGTGACTATTAGATGCCTTTATTATAGCCATCTTTCCCTATCGCATGGATTTCTATGATTTACTTTATCGCTCTCACGTAACGGCCGATGAACCATGGGGATTTTCCGACCCTGTATTACAGTCTGTGCGACATTTGTTAAGATAGAATTTCAAGAACATTCCTACATCTTTTTATTGAAATTAATCACATTCGACACCCGAGGTAGAAAGACATTGGCGGAAAATTTCAAGGCACGTCCCTGCCGTGGTAAATTGTTACAGTAGTTCCAATAACAGAACTTTATTGGCTTATTCATTTCTTGGAATTCTATCTCATCAAATATTCTACGGACTGTACAAAACTAATGGAACCAATTCAATTTATTGCTGTTATTATTATCTTTGGACATTTCCACCTTAGTCTGTGTGAATATTCTTAAATTCCTTAGGTTAAACTGTAAGAATTACAATTATTGTTAAAGATGGTTTTTAATTTAGGTTTTCATATAATGGGGGTTTCCCCGTTAAATAAATAAATACAATGCAATGTTGCAGGCAGATATGTAGACAATGTATCCTAATATCATTAAAATAGAGGATACAGACGCTCATTTTGACTTTTAAAAACACACTTCATGAGAGTTTTTTTTTTCAAATTGTAAAAAACGATTTTTTTGGACAGGCTGGTGTAACCTCAAACTTCCCTGTAAACTTATCACGCATCGGTATGCATTGTTGTCAGATCTCATCTTTCTTCATTCGTGTACATATTTTGTTATAATACCACACACAAATTTTAACAATGAAGACACGAAACGAAAACAGGATTTAAATTTCATCGTAAAATTGAACTTAATAGAACACAACATTGCACTATACAAATTATATTTCAATTCTAGTAAAGGCTGTTTGACACAATAGCATTTCTTTTTTAAAATCTTCTAAGTAATCTGAGCAAATTTTTTTTATGTAGAAATATGTTCATGACAAACACGAAATATATGAAATTCTATTCAGATTTATGTATAAATAAATGTTTACAGAAATTTTAGAACTTGTTCTAATTTTCTTTATAAAAATGCGCGTAAATCTGCGCAGAACAAAGTTATTTGTTATGCCTGCATTCCCACCTGTCAGATCAAATTACAGGTTATGTTTATTTAATCTGTGTTTAAAGTAATTAACATTTACCGCTTCCCGTGTCTAGAACGATGTCCTGGACGAGAGGGCAAGTAAGAATATTAATTGATGAATATAAGAAACATCCCTGTTTGTACGCTGTAAAGACAAAACAGTATTTGATTAAGCATTTAAAGCAAAAAGTTCTTAGCGAAATAATGGAGGTGCTGAGCTTGAAAAATCCTGACGTTACAATTAATGAAATTAAAACAAAATTTCTAACACATCTCTTTTTTTAAGTTTTTTACTTCTTTTTTCTTTCATTATAATCAAAATAATGCTGGTCGCAATAACTTTTTCAATAGTTACTGCATCCATTTTGTACAGTTGTTTTAAAACCAGATAAAACAGTGAACTATAAGATCTACGGTAACATCAACTGATTGATATGTAGATCTAATATCAGAGGTCACTGACACAGAGATTCAGAAACTAAACACATACTGCTTTAAATAAATAGTTGATACTTTCAACAATTTAAAAAAAACGAAGTCAATCAGATAAGGATGTATTTTTTTTTTTTTTCATGAAGTATATTTTAAAAAACAATATAAATATAATAAAAATAAATACGTTTTACATACAATTAGTAAGGTATGCATATCTACATAATAATATTAGTAAATATTTAATAAATTGTGCAAAAATATTGATTTTTAAAAGGACTCAAACATTTTTTTAATGCCCTGCGTTTAGTCTGCTTTGACGAAAAAACTAATTACAAATCGACTATTATTCGACATCAAAAACAATTTTTCAAAATATTATTTTGCTAGCCCCTAGAAATTTGATTCCCAGTTAGAGTTGAATGAAAATAATTAATTTTTACTTGCTCTTATATTTTCAGTACAGGCTGTGATCAATTTGACTTCTTGTTTTTATGTTGTTTTACTTTTAATAATAATAATAATAATAATAATTTAAACGAAATATTTGTTTTGTCGATCATTTTTGTTTAATTAAATCAAAACTAAATTTATAGAGGGAGGTAGCCGAGGAGCTGGCAGCACGCACCAAAATCGAGCGAAGCAAGCAGGACGAGGTCCGGACAGGCAGCAGCAAAAGAAAATCGGCCGCTACTGCCACGACAGCGGCCATCCACCAGCCTCCTCAGAAATCCTCGACGTCCCGCCACAGAAAAACCCAGAAGCAGGCTCAGAACCCGTCTCCGCCATCGACCGCTTCCACGGCCGCACAAAAGGCCAACCTCAAGAAAGAGAAGGTTTACTGTATCTGTCGGACGCCGTACGACGAAACCAAGTTTTACGTGGGTTGTGATCTGTGCAATAACTGGTTCCACGGCGACTGTGTGGGTATTACGGAGGAAAGCAGCAAGTCCCTCACGGAATTCATTTGCACGGAATGCAAGCAGGCCAGGGATACTCAGAAGTTGTATTGTCTGTGTCAGCAGCCCTACGACGAGTCTCAGTGAGTGTTTCGTATTTTTGTTTTTTTCCTTTATAATCCATTTCCGGTTGAGACCACCTTTTCTTTTTTTCAGATTTTACATCTGCTGTGATCGATGTCAAGACTGGTTCCACGGTAGGTGTGTGGGCATTCTGCAGTCGGAAGCGGACAACATCGACGAATATATCTGCCCGAGGTGTCAGCGGAACAATTCGGTTAACTTCGCCAACATGAAAGACCTGACGCAGAAGGATTTCGAGGGGCTCCGCAAACTCATCAAGCAGCTGCAGGTACGTCTAGCAATCGTTAATAGACAAGGACCGATTCCTATTCGGAATTTTGTGAATGACGTGTTGTTTTTAGGTTCATAAAAGCGCCTGGCCGTTTATGGAACCGGTGGACCCAACGGAGGCCCCAGATTATTACAAGGTCATAAAGGAACCTATGGGTAAGTAGGAATTTGGTGACTTATTCTGAGATCATTTTCTAACTCGATTGTCGTCGAAGGCAAATTGTTCCAAGGCTTTTCGATAGAGTAAATTTAAATTACAATGTGGTCATTTTCTAGATTGGATAAAAAAAAGAGACACGTCAGATTTGAAAATTTAATATTAAACAGATTGCAACGGTGTCGGATGTGCCTCAAGGCTCTCACTTGGGGCCACTGTTTAACATATTTTTAAATAATAGTCACGAATATTACCATTGCAAATTTTTGTTGTGTTACTCTCAATTTGGTGTGATAGAAACCTTTGAAACATCTTATCGTTCTTCAAGGGCAAATAGCTGGACACATGCCTTATTAATAGATAATTAATTAGATTCCGTTCAATCTATTAAACACTTATTATTACTGTTGATTCTGCTCTAAAAGCGTACAAAGGCCATAAGTTTTGAAGTCAAAACTTGAAATTTTGACTTTGAAACATGAAATTTCCAGTTCAAACTCAAAATTTCCAATTTGAATCTTAAGTTTTAAATAGGAAATGTCACAAGAACCGTATTAATAATGTTCGTTAGATTATATACAATCCATTAAGAGGGCTCTATAGCAAATAGGCAACCAGCCATACATTTTTATTGATTTTATTACACAGTTTGTCTAAATATGAATTAATGCACAAATAACAGACTTTCCTCCATTCTAACGCAGATTTGCAATAAAATGGACCTAGTTTGAAACTCAAATTACTTTTTGGTGTAAGGAAATTTGTAATTTACTTGTTCAAATGCGGCAAATCACAAATTTCTTTACAACAAAATGTAATTTGAGTTACAAACTAACTCCATTTTATAGAAAATCTGCGTTAAAATGGAAGAAAGTCTGTTATTTGTGCATTAATTCATATTTAGACAAACTGTGTAATAAAATCTATAAAAATGTATTGCTGGTTGCCTATTTGTTATAGAGCCCTCTTAAACACTTATTACCGAACCCTACTGTTGACTCTTTGATACAAAAGCGTACAAAAATATAGGTTTGGAAGTCAAACTTGAAATTTCGACTTTTGAAACGTGAAATTTCAAGTTCTAACTCAAATTTTTCACTTTCAATATAAAATCTTAAGTTCGAAACATGATAAGTGACAAAATTTTGAACTCAAATTCAGATTTTCAAGTTCAAACTCAAAATTTTTTTTAAACTTGAAATTACAAGTTCAATCTCAAAATTTAAATTTCAAAATCAAGAATAAAAAAAAATAACAATTTTCAATCCTTGTCTCCCCCAAGGCATAAAAGGATTACATATGATTTTTCACTGTTGATTCTTTTAAATTACTTTATGCACTTTTAATTAGTATGGTTTTATTTATTTACACTACACTTTCTCTATTTGGTCTAAACTTGGTTCTTGGATTAAAAAGCATTATTTTTTTGCCATGCCATGATGACGTCAAAGATTTGTTAGATTATTTGCATGCGTTGTCACTTTATGTATAAGAAAACATAAAGATTAAATTTATTTTATTGTATTATCGACTCGATACTTTTCAGTTGGAATTTGAAATTTTAAATTTTAATTCATTCTCGAAATTTAAATAGGACAGTCTTTTGTGTGGCATAAATATTAACAGCATACCACCTGTGCCGTCATTTAAAAGACAGTCCAGAAATATACTCTGTTTTCGACTCGCAACTCTCGTTAATTAATTTGTTATTAACATTTTAGTTAAAAAAAAAAACGCGTTTTTTTAGTTGTTTGCTTTTAAAACCAAAACTATTAGAGTAATCTCAATTCTGTAAATGGAAAAGTTGTAGGAAATTAAATTTGGAAGAAAATGAAAGGTCGAAGGATTCAGAGAATCAGAGAAACTCGAAAATTCTGCATTTTTTCCAAAAACTCATAGCTATGTCTTTTATGAAAATTAGAAGCTGAAATTTGGCACAGAAGTCGATAATTATATCAACTTTAAGTGTGAAAAAGGCAGGCACTATCGAACCATTATTCAAATTTTTTATGCATTTTTTTGCTGGGCATCTGCTTGCATTAAAAATGGTCCAATTTTAATTCTAATACCGGTTTTCACAGCTAGAAGTAAAATACTATAAAACGTATATTTCAAACTCCAAGTTTCAACTTCAAAATTGAAATTTTAAGTTTAAATTTAACATTTCAGGTTTAAACATGAAATTTCAGATTCAGAACATAAAAAGTGACCGCAAAAATCGCCCATTTTTTCACAATTCGCAGAGAACTAAAGAAAATAGATAAAAATATGTTTTTGGTCTGAAATTACTCGTAAAAAATTAAGATGAGCATAGATTTTTGTTTTTTGCAAATTTTCAAAAATCGCCCCTATTTAGGGGTTGAAAAGACGCCCAAAATGAAGAATTGAATATTACCAATAAATATAAAAACTATTAGCATGTGGATTTTTTTATCGAATAATTCTTGATACAGAGAAAGATTTATTCTCATGACTGAAATAAGCATGTTGAATTAGAAAATCCACCCATAAGTGCGCTCAGGGGGTGGAATCGTCCCAAAAAATAGAGAATATCAGAAATAATTTTAAAAATTCCAAAAAAAATATGTTAAGATAATTCATATGCTAATAGTTTTTATATCAATAGTAATTTTCAAATTCTTTATTTTTGGCATTTTTTTCAACCCCTAAGTAGGGGTGATTTTTTAAATTTTCAAAATACTAAAAGCTATGCTCATTTCAGTTTTTTACAACAAGTAATTTGCGACCAAAAACATATTTTATGTATTTTTTTTTAATTCTCTGCAAATTGTAAAAAAAACGGGCAAAAATCACAGGTTTTTTGCGGTCACTCGTAAAAAATTAAGATGAGCATAGATTCTTGTTTTTTGAAAATTTTCAAAAATCGCCCCTATTTAGGGGTTGAAAAGACGCCCAAAATGAAGAATTGAATATTACCAATAAATATAAAAACTATTAGCATGTGGATTTTTTTATCGAATAATTCTTGATACAGAGAAAGATTTATTCTCATGACTGAAATAAGCATGTTGAATTAGAAAATCCACCCATAAGTGCGCTCAGGGGGTGGAATCGTCCCAAAAAATAGAGAATATCAGAAATAATTGTAAAAATTCCAAAAAAAATATGTTAAGATAATTCATATGCTAATAGTTTTTATATCAATAGTAATTTTCAAATTCTTTATTTTTGGCATTTTTTTCAACCCCTAAGTAGGGGTGATTTTTTAAATTTTCAAAATACTAAAAGCTATGCTCATTTCAGTTTTTTACAACAAGTAATTTGCGACCAAAAACATATTTTATGTATTTTTTTTTAATTCTCTGCAAATTGTAAAAAAACGGGCGAAAATCACAGGTTTTTTGCGGTCACTCTTTGTTGTTAAAATTAGGAATTTCGACATCGAACTTGAAATTTCAAGTTTGAATTTGGAAAAAAATAGATATATCCCCTTTTTAAACTTTTATAGTTCTTCAACTTTTCTCCTCATTTTTCAACACTACCCCCAGGGCTTAAAAATGTAGTCTTATTAAAATAATTACATGTGATTTCACTAATGTCGACTCTTATCGAGTTTTATTCTTTTGATCTCACCTAGACTATGCTACTCTGTTTAATTTCTATTATGACTGCCATACTTTGAGTATATTTTTTACCACAAAATAATGATGCCGAAAATTCGTTAGATTAGAATACATATATGCTCTGTCACTTTCTGCGCAAAGAAATCATGAATCATTTTGTTGTTTTTACGTGACTTTTATTTTATATTTTTATTATACTTATTCTCTTTAGTGTTTGCAACAAGACATTAATTGTAATATTAAAGAGAAAACCGGACTCTCGTTCAGAAATAAATGAGACTCTCAACTCAACCACTCGTCCTTTCATAGAGGAATAATTTCTGTTCCAGACCTTCAGATGATCGAAAACAAAATAAACGACAAGCGGTACACGAAGCTGAGCGAGTTCATAGGAGACATGACGAAGATATTCGACAATTGCAGGTACTACAACCCGAAAGAATCTCCGTTTTATAAATGCGCCGAATCCCTGGAGGCTTACTTCGTCAACAAGATAAAATGTTTGAGGGATAAGTTGTACGAGAACAACAAGTGAAGGGACACCGACGGCGGTGCGACAGGTCCGTAGGTTCTCCCGGAAGACTTTCAGCAGGTCTGAAACGATCTCAGCTTTATGAAATATTGGTCTTGTAAGTTTTAACGATCTGCTCGGAGTCTAAAAAAAAAAAGTGTACATATTTATTATTATTAGTTTGTGAATATGTCTACGAGTAATTTTTTTTATTTTGTAATTATTTTGATATGACTACTTCAGTTGAGATATTTATAAAAAAAGCGGAATTTAACTTTAAAAGCTTGCTAGCGAACCGTTTTAAGTTTCTACATGGTAATACTTTTTTGTCGGATGTTTAAATCAATTGTGTAATTTATGATATAAATATATATTCAGTCTTAGTATAGTGCCATTGTAGATATTATTTAGGTATTCGATTTGTTTTATTTAACAGAAGGTTTCCCTTTAAGTTTGCACATATTTAAAGAATTTTTATAATTAGTCGGTAGGCCTTATCGACTTGTATTTTATCAAGAAATAAAAAACATTACATGATGGTTTTTATTATCTTTCTCCTTTTATTGTCCAGTGAACACGGATCTTTCATCCTAAACGTAGAGATTACAATCAAAATGATTATTGTATATACATAGAATTGTATACACGGAACACCTGTATATATTATCTAATAAAATATAATATTTGTTTATAAAAACACCTTTATTGTGAACTTCATTTAGTTTCTCTAACGACTTCCCTGAATCGATCCAGAAGTATATCGGCATGATGCTCTTGGAACGTTAAAGCCGGCCTTAGTCGTATGGAGTGGTCTCCGCAACTTCCAACAATTACACCTGTAATGTCAAAGGTAAATATAAAGAAATATATTTCGTGTTTATCTAGTATGTATAAATTTAATAGCCACCTCGATGACCTGATCTGGAGCCTACAAAAAATAAAACTTCCAAAAATTTACGTCTAGCTAAAATTTATATCTAAAGTTTTTTAGGCATGTTTTCGTTTACAGACGATAAACTTAAAAAAATATTTACATTTTTTTTAAATAATTTAAAAATTAGTAAGAGAATTTTAAATTGGGCACGTGTGTTTATGTAAACATTGTCCAAAATTTGAGGCCTTTTTCTAAAATTTAGATGCTCCAGTGGCAGAGGTACAGGGTATCAGTGGCATATTTTTCTAAATAAAATAGTACACCACTGCTTTACGGTAACAGTCATGATATTTTGGGATTCGTTTTTCAATTTTCTATAAATTGCTACTCTCTTATGTTTTTCGAAAAAAAGACTGATTTTCGAGTAAAACTTAAAAAACAACTGAAAACACTTTTACTTAAATGGCAGGACAAACACTAATCATTCGGTTATTTATTTGAATAAAAGAAATTAATATTTGAGGTTCATGAATTTTGTTGGTAATTGTTTTACTGTATTATGTTTTGTGACGTATTGCATGGCATTCTTTCATATGATCTAAAATCGGCGCAAATACAACTCACAATCAAACATATTGAAGTTAGTCCGACTCTGGGTCGGCGAAAAATACCTTAGGATGACAACTATGACTCGCCCTCTTTTCGACAGTATCCAAACTATAGAAATGTTGAAATACGAAGGATTGCTTTAATTTTTCTCATGGAAACTTCTGGGGAATATGTAAGCATCAAAAAAACGTACCTTTCCTGTTTTGTCGAATTAATTTATAAAACTACTCAATAATTGTTATTAATTCATGTATAAATAGTATCCTAATAGCATTCTGCTGGGTGTGACTATGTTTATAGTACCGTACGTGATTATTTGTATATTCAACAGTCGTTTAAAGTTCAGGAAAAGTAAGATAAAAAAAGATGCTTTTTTTGAGTACAGTGAAGAGATATTGTTTCTAACTTGCTTAAATTTTTTAAACAATTCGACAAAAGATTTATTGAAAATTGCGCATGTAAACGCCTGCCTTAACTGAAATTGACATTTTAAAAATGTAACCTCTTATATGTCCATATTATTTTTGGCATAGTTAACGATTAGTAAATAGTAATCAGTTGATTCTTAATTTAATATTTAATAAACAAATAGTTTATAAATGAAGTATGACGCCAAAATCAACAGTTTGGTAATATTTTTCTGAATTGAGTAAAAAGTATTATAAATGTAACTTCCGCTCAAAAACAATTTTTAAGAATTCCAGTAGGATAGAAAAACATTTAAATAAGTGTATTGGCTGTCCAGGGAAAATTAGAAACCAGTTTATAAAAAAGTCTAAAGGTAGGTAATAAGTAAAATATATCGACATATATTCATTAGAATAAAAGTAATATTTTGCTCTGTGTACCCTCAAGCAGTGACCTGTGAAAACATGATGTCACTCATTGGTGCCATATTAGATTCAAGGTCAAAAGTACTTTTCCTGACATGTCCAACGGACATGCCCGTAACACACTTTTTCGAAAAGTGCCCATCTCTAACATCAACAAACACAGGCTTGACGTCTTTTTAGTAAAGAAAATGTAAATTGTTCGAAATTTATTGTGCTTGAATCTCATGAAAA
Source organism: Anoplophora glabripennis (assembly GCF_000390285.2). Taxonomy (NCBI): domain Eukaryota; kingdom Metazoa; phylum Arthropoda; class Insecta; order Coleoptera; family Cerambycidae; genus Anoplophora; species Anoplophora glabripennis. Next base: position 114,821 of record NW_019416527.1, on the reverse strand, counting down.
GCAGTATTTACTTTTTCTTCTAATTGCTCAGAATGTCAAAAGTTGCTATCGCAGCCTACTACGTAATTTTAAACCAAATTTTATTTAAATATTGAAGTAAGTATGTTTTTAGTTTGTTTTATAAGTTTTTCTCGAAAGTCAGGCTTTTTTCGAAAAACGATAAGACTAGTAAATTGTAGAAAATTTTAAGACGAATCCGAAAATATCATGATTATTACCGTAAAGCAGAAGTTTAACACCCTGTGTCCTGTATCTTTTTAACAAAGTGTCCTAGATAAAAACTTTATAAGATTCCCCTTAAAATTCACCAAAGAATACAAGGTTTCATTTTTGGTTACCATTTGTGAATCACCATCTACAAAGATGTATTTTACAATGGTTATCATTAGAGTACGTCATTTCTATTCATAAATAAAACAACAGCAATGGTAACTGAAATTGACTCATAGCTGTAGTACTGGGTATTTTTATTACATTCCTTAATTTTTATGCTCAATTTCTGTAATATTTGGATGTGACCAATAATGAATAATTTCAATTATTTTGGCAAAAATATGTACTTAAATGCCATTACTTGAATGCAATGGATTGTATCTTTATCGCATCACTGATAAATGAAATTAGGAGCAATCGTTTATTAGCAAGAAGTATGCCTTTAAGGAGGTTTATCTGATTTGGAAATAACAAAAAAATTAATATAAGCTTATTAATATGAAGAAAATCCTCAAACAAAAATATGACTAGTTTGGATATCTAAGAGACGAGATATTAATAAAATAATTTTTCACGATTTAGTATGAAGTCTTATGAGAATGCGCATTTTTTTGGTCTTTCCACTTAGAATGTGCAACAATTGACGAACAGTTTCCACAGCAACTTGTACAAATAGGAAACCGATATCTAAGTAACCGTATGATAGCTCGTAGAAATCGATTAGGTACTTGTAAGATACATAATTTATAATAATTCTCCTTCAAACTGCTTTCGTTGACTAACTTATGCTCCATATGCGTGACAGCGGCAACGTCGCGGTCTTCACGTAGCGTATTATTTTAAATTTGCAGGTGTCCAAACAAACGGAATGATCGAACGCGAGCGAGCGAACGCCGAGGCAAGCGAGCCAGCCAAGTGCAACGTTGACAAATCTAAAGGCTTACTACTTTAGTCACTAGCGAATCTACAAAAACTCTCGTTAGACTTTAGATGTATCTCCATACCCGATAAATTTCCTTAAAGGAAACAGTGCAATTATAATTTTAAATTTAGTTTATTTAACAATTTTACTGCAAACAGAATTGAAAGAGTAAAAAACAATGTAACCAATATCTAAAAATCTAAAAAATAATTAATTAATATTAACCTGTCTAAAAAAATATGTTTTTGAATGTTTATTAGTGGAGTTAAAAATAACTTTTAAACACATTATTTCATGCATTTATAAATTTAAATGCCTTATTGTTGAAAACGGTTGGCTTTAGAGATATTAGCAAGGTATACTTTTTTAAGCAGGAATGTTGGGGGAAATATTTTTCCAGCCTACAAAAAAGTTTTGGCAGTTTAAATGGGTCCTACTGGTCGCTTGTGGCGTTCTCCAGAAGATACAACGAAATTGTCGATAAATTTGAATTTCTTGTCCCAAAAAAACCCGGATACAAAATTAGCTTGAAGTAGCTCTGTTATCAATTTTTGGACTAAGGGAAGTTTAGTTAAATCTGGTGGTGGAAAAAAATTAAAACATGTCAATAATAAATATAGACATCTTATATCTTCTAAAGAGAGAAGAGATATAGAAAAACTTTACTGAGAAAAAAATATCATGATGTGAAAAAAATACATTTACGAAATTAGAAAAAACAATTTTGATGACGTCACAGCCCTTAGGACGGTAAATTCACCTAGATGTAATTTTAAGTTAAATAGGTACTTATACCATCATGCCACAAAAATTCTCCTTGTTGTTTTCTTTTTGCTCTTTCCGTTTTGCTCTAATGGTGGCCAACCATCAGTTGTGAGTTACTTTGTACACATTTGTAATTAATATCATTGACTATATCTCAGTCAATATGAAAAGAATGTAAAAAAAATCCTTAGCATTCCTGATTTAAAAGAACATGCTTGTTGCATGTGAAAAACATTTAAGAGTATGCTCAAAAGATAGTTATGTCCACTCAATAAGTTGAGAACACCAACATAAACAATGCAGTGCATTAATATTTCAGGTTTTATTTGATTATGTGTAATACTTTGATATATCTCAGAACCCTGTTGTATGAGAATCACTAAATTTGATTCACAGGGGTACACATGTGAAATCTGATAGTACTACTACGTTTTTTGGCGAGGAACCGCCTTAAGACAATTTTTCGTTGGCCCCCTTGTCTCTGGAGCCAAAAAAGTTTGGTGGCAAATTTAAATTTCTTAAAAATTATTAGTCCGCCAGAAAGCCATTGAATTTAGAAACTTTTTGTCTCTTGATACTTTTTCGTAAAACAATGTTTTCGACAAAAATGGCAAAACGTGGTTGAATGCATATCTTGACTTGCCATTTTTCTCGAAAACATTGCATGTATGTAAAAAATATCAAGGGACAATAAAAGTTTCTAAATTCAATGGCTTTCTAGTGAAGTAATAATTTTTAAGAAATTCAAATATGCGACCAAATTTTTTTAGCCCCAAAGACAAGGAAAAGCATAGCACTATTAGATTCCACATATCATAAAACCCCCGTGTACCAAATTTAGTTATTCTCGTACAACAGGGTTCTGAGATATAAAAAAGACTTCTTAGGGGCAGATTTCAGGGGTCTGTAACTCCAAAAGACTTGCATTAATTTCGGGACACCCTGCATATTGTTTGATTATCTACTAACCTTTTTTCTTAAGCCTGCCAATAATGTCGTCTCTTAGAGCAGATGTGGTTGCATTTACTGCCAAAAAGGATCCCCTTCCCCTAGTCGAGTTCAGCAAATTTGAATATTCCTTTTCCAAAGCTAAGATACCAGATTTTAGCTTTGCACCGGTTTTAATAACCTGGTTTAAGAGATTTTGTTCTTTAACAACTTTTAAAACGGCTTCTAGCAGAAATATTTTGCCAGGGTCTCCTAACCAAGTATTAAAAATTCTATAAGGTTGCTGAGGTCTAAAAGTAAAATTCTTTTGTACAAAAAAAAATAAGTCAATTTTTCTTTGCATGAAAGACTATTTTTACCTTTGATCAAGGCTATGATAGAATCCGCCTATCAACATTTTTTTACTGAAACTGACGATATCTGGTGGTGATTCCAAATTAAAATGTTCGTGACACCACATTTTTCCTGTGGTACCAGCCCCAGTTTGTACTTCGTCAATCAAAAATCCTGCCCCATGTTTCTTGGCTATCTTTTGTAATCTCTGGAAAAATTCAGGGGAAGCTTCATTGTCCCCTCCTTCTGATTGAATCGGTTCTATGACAATTCCAGCAACTGGAACACCTTTCTTGTTATATTTTTCAATGAGATCTTCGACTTCGGCTAAACATTTATCATCTTCAGCTTTATTTTCTCGTATATTCTCTTCCAGAGGATATTTGTACTTTGGAAAGTGTGCTATGGGCCAATCCAGTGACGGAATATCCAACTTATGAATAGCTTTGGAATGTGTAGTTGCCAAGGTGCCCATTGTCCTTCCATGAAAGGCACCATGGAAAGACAAAATAGATAATTGCGGGGCACCAGGGGGCTGGTTTATCATGCAAGAAGTGTTTTCTAGTTCACTAAAATTAACATTCTCTCCTCTCTGATGTTTTCTGTAAGTGATAAATAAGGATTTGTAAGCGTTTTCATTTGAACACGAGCCACACATCATGGTGGTGACATTTGGAAGACCTGGAGATGCTGCTAAAAGGACACTTTTTAGCTTGCTGGGCCAATAATTGCCTGGAAACACTCCCAGAGCTGGTCTGTTCACGAGAGCTTTCTAAAATCATGGGTTTGTAATAAGAATTGATCTAAAGAGTCAATAATATAAAATTTACTTATTGGTTTATAAATAAATCAAAATATCTTGGGGTATATGTTTTTAGTGATCAATATTTACCAATTTACTTTCATCAGTGAATACTTTCAACATTTCTGGATGGTTGTATCCTAAAGGAACGGAGGATATTTGTGTAAATGCATCCAAAAACTCATTCCCATCCACATCAATAAGGTAGTTTCCGATTGATTTGTCATAGTCAGCGAATAATTGGACTGAACCACTTTGCTAAAACAAACAAGTGTAAATTGTGTTTAAAATTTGTATAGTTCATTACATTTATCGAATTTAATTCTTCCAGTAGTTTCTTTGAATTCGGTCCTGGTATGTCTGTTTTAATGCTGGGCTGTTTTGGTTCTCCTTGAACTAGAGTAGCAGCTGTTCTACTTCCTAAAATTATGTGTTATCAATTTGAAATTGCACTGGGTCAAATTTATTTTAATTGACGATCATCTCGATTTTATTTTTATTTAGATTTAGTTCTTCCATTTTCTAGAGCAAAATATCAACTGCAATTATAATTTTAAATTATATATTATTTCTATAGTTAATTATAATTGGAGATTAATAATAATTCTGACACTTCACTTCAATTGGAATAAAGTCAAGGCTTTGCCATTTTTAAATTGTAGATTATTCATTTGCACGTTTTTATTATTCTTCAAGCATGTGCAAAAAATCTAGTATTGTATATTTTAAAAATTGGAAACGATGAATTTTTTTTGCAGAATTTTTGGTCATATTTGTAAAAAAAATCAGCTATTTTTTAATTTCAACATTTCTAATCTATTTCTGCAATGTTTTTATGCAATCTTGTTATGAAATAACATCAGTTTTATTAGGAATATCAAATATTGACTAGTTCATGGTCAAAATGATAATAATAAACATATGAGCAGTCCTATATACTTACTGATAAATATATCAGATAAAAGTGAATTGTAGATAATAAAATTACACAACTTATTACTGAGATAATATATCTAAGTAATAGGCAACTTCATATGAAGAGATAAAATACTTCAGATTCAGAAAGTGTGTTATAGAAAACATTAGATAATACAATATAGGTAGGTAGGTACTCGTAAATTACCTGAAAATTCAATTTAGTTAAAAATTAAGACAAAAACAAATAGAAATGCACACTACACACCATTCTATATTTCCAGTGTCGCACATCACACATTAAGTTGAAAGATCAAATAAATTATGTATTTAATCCACAAGTAGGTACATAGGTAAATAAAATTTATTTTTTATTTGTTCATTGAGTATAAACTTGCTTTTGCATTGGGCAATTAAATGCCATTAAACTCAAGAGATTTTTGAGAATCGGTGTTATCGTTTTTGATATATATGCACATTCAAAGTCCAAGAAAAGTGTGCTTCAATATGAGGGATGATAAGAGAATATTTTTTTCTATACTTTCGGTCAAATATATGTGAAGATCAAATAAATATGTATGAATTCTGATAGTTTATATACTGATGCTAATAATTTTAGTTCAAATTATTCATGTTTAATTCATTTAAATACAATTCAAACCTTCATTAGTGGAAATATTATTTTGCATATATAGTATACAGTATAGGTATTTATCCATTTTGTGTTAATTCAGTGACAATGTAAGGAATAATAAAATAAAATCCACCTGGTATTTTACACGTTTATCTTTTGAATTTAACAATTTAGAATTTTGGGAGCAGAAAGGGATACATTTTCTCTTCAACCTCCGCAATATCGATCGGGAATTTTCGCCCAGTTCACTATGGACCCTAAATAAAATATTTACCTGTTTTTCCAGCATTTTGTACAATACTGTTGATGTGTCTTGCCCACATTATTTACCTTCGCAATTTTAATTAAATCGTACTGATAGTACTGTGAAGGTTTAACTCACGGACTCACGATATGTAATACTTTCGACCATACGACGCTCTTACGCTATGGATGCCAAACACCCGTTTCGTATGCCTGCGCCTGAAACTCGTTTGACTGATTCGCCGTTAAACAATTTGTTTTTATTCTATTGATAAGGTTAATAGGGTGCCCGGATTTAAATTTATATTCATAAAGTGAACTATATTATTAATTCACGACGTTCTAGATGCATCATAACGCAATTCATTTTATGTAAAACGACATCTATTTGGGTTCTTAAATACCGTGGGATGGGGTTACTTTGCTAAAAATAAAAAGTTGTACAATAATATTTCATTTGTATTAGTCTCAAATCTGTTATAAAAATAACCTCAATATCGGTTTTCTCCGAGCTATCGGTTCGTCCAGTTTTTGCTAAAATATACGTTAGTTCTTGAAAAATTAATTCTTGAAGACTAAAACAGATAAACTCCAAGTGGGGTTACTTTGTCCACCTCATTAATTTTCATGATATTTGACAAGTAACCCCTTATTTTTACCCAGGTATGAAAAATATATACGAAACAATCTCACTGAATGACAAGAAAAAAAATTGAGCTTATAAATGGCATTAAGACACCAGAAATTAGAAACTTAGTGATATATTAAGGAAATATTATCTTTTACGCTACAAAAATATTATTTAACTCAAATAATACTTAATACAAATGTAAAGTAAATACAGGGTGTCTCATAATTAGCTGCCAACCCTGAATAGGCCGATTCTATGATCAAAACTAAGTAAAAAAGTTCATATGAACATGGGTCCGGAAATGCTTCCTAAGGGCACAGGGACCCATTGAAGAGGGAGGAATGGAAATCATTTTTTTGCAATATCTCTCAATCGCGTTGTGATAAATGAATGAAATTTGGTATACACAGCTAAATTTTGATGAGCAATTTGATGGACTAATCCATTTATTTCCACAAGGTCCATTGGGGTGGGTACGGGGGGGCCCTTGGTACTTTGCGTGTGTAACTTTTTAACAAATTGGACAGCAAATTCCGTTTTCCCGAACTGTTTTACGTTGAAAAGGTACTCTTGTTTCAAATCGTTATCTTTAACGGTTTCTGAGAAAATCGCTCTTTAATTAATCCCACTTTGGTCAATTTCTACTGGCAGTTTTTTGTAGAAATAATGTTACATTCAGGTACTGTTATGTTAAATGAATGAAAAATGTTTCTTGGTGTTTTTTTTTACAGTAGGTAGCAGTTGTTTAGGAGATAATTTACTTATTTGCTGACCATAATGCCCACATTTAGCCCACATACTTATATAAAACCTATCTGCAAAAATTGATTCTTTTGTCTGCATTTTGTTATAATAGTAAGCTTTACGATGATCTCGATTAAGTATTTATATCTAGCTTAGTTTATTTATTCCTGAAGCTGCAGTCCTTGGGCTTATGAACACGAGAGGAATTGTGGAATAGAGGAAAATTATAATTCCTCAGAGAAAATCATGTCATTTTAAGAAAATTATAATTTCCTCTAGATCTAGAACTTCGTTTTGAACAATTGTTGTAGGACTCGTTACTTAACTAGGTACTTTATCGATCTATTTGCTAATGTTTATTTTATTATTTAGTTTGATGTTTTTTCCAGAAATAAAATTATTTCTACAAAAACCCGCCAGTGCCGTATTATTTTCTAGGGAAAAGTTGGCAGACGCTTTAGTAGCAGGTAACCAGGAGGTTTTCATCAAATAGATTTATTTATTAGGAAAACTCAATAAAGAAAAAACAAAGCCAAATATCTCCTAAACGGGTGCTACTATTAAAAACACCAAGAAACATTTTTCATTCATTTAACGTAACAGTACCTAAATGTAACATTATTTCTACAAAAAACTGCCAGTGGCGTATTTTTTTTTTTTTTTGGCAAAACGGGGCGGCATCTTCAGTAGCACGCTACTGATGGTTAATGTCGCGGGGTTAATATTACATGCAATAAAAGTTCTAATTAAGTGTATACGCTGCAGTAAATGTCATTCAATTCCGTCATCGCATTATGAAGATATGGCAGAAAATATATATTTTTTGTAAACTTTAACACCTTGTATCTCGAATACTTAGTCCGTCAGGAAAAAACTTTATTTATTTTTTGGTAATGAACCTACTCCTGCAGTTTCTGTATTCAAAGTGAAATCACCATGTATAATAAATTATTATTCTCTTTTAATAATCTACATGTTCATAAATTCAAACTGTTAAATTTTTTAAATATTAACTCGACGTCGTGCGGATTTGTTACGCGTTCACAAACAAAATTTTGTATGTGTATATTTTGTAAGGTACGTACTCATTTTTATAATCTATGTTCCAAATTATATAAGCGATATACAAACAAAGTGAGAAGTGAGATTATTATTATTAAATTATTATTTTATCTCTGTTTTGTCGTTCAGCGTAAAACAAACACTTTGTTAGGTAGGTACCGTGGGATGGGGCAAATACTCAAGAGTATTTGGATGGGGTTACTTTCAATTTCAGGGGCTACTTTGACAGAAACATTGATGATCTTATTTTATATTCTTCCTTCCGACATTTCTCGAGATATTAGGCAGATATCATAATATGGCAACTCCGCATAGTCAACGCGATCATGTCTAATCGTTCCTCAGTGAACCAGTGATGTTTGGAGAGTGTACCAGGCTTTTATTTAAAAAAAATATATTTTATCCATTTTTTGAAGTCATTATAACTTCAAGCGCACAAGAGAAACAGGCACTAGGAGTAAAGTAATATTATAGTCTTTGCTGTAAAACCATGTTAAAATATTGCTTAGTAAATATGACCAAAAAATTAAATATTCTGTCGAGGGGCATAACTTTGATCGGGGTAATGGGGTAACTCTGATCGATGTAGTGGGGCAATTTTGAAAATTATCAAAGTCTGCGAAGTATCTTTAAGTAATATAAGATTTAAGTTAGGGCAACCTATTTCTTAATAGAAGCTGTTATTGTTTTGGTGAAAACATTATTTAAAGAAACTTACAGCTGCGCAAAGAAACATTGTTATTTTTATATTGCAGAATATTATATTTATACAGGGTGTCTCATAATTAGCTGCCAACCCTGAACAGGCCGATTCTATGATCAAAACTAAGTAAAAAAGTTCATATGAACATGGGTCCGGAAATGCTTCCTAAGGGCACAGGGACCCATTGAAGAGGGAGGAATGGAAATCATTTTTTTGCAATATCTCTCAATCGCGTTGTGATAAATGAATGAAATTTGGTATACACAGCTAAATTTTGATGAGCAATTTGATGGACTAATCCATTTATTTCCACAAGGTCCATTGGGGTGGGTACGGGGGGGCCCTTGGTACTTTGCGTGTGTAACTTTTTCATCTTTGACTTTTTAACAAATTGGACAGCAAATTCCGTTTTCCCGAACTGTTTTACGTTAAAAAGGTACTCTTGTTTCAAATCGTTATCTTTAACGGTTTCTGAGAAAATCGCTCTTGAATTAATCCCACTTTGGTCAATTTCATAGTAATTTAAACAAAAAAAATTTTTTTGTTTAAATTTAATCTAATTTTAATAAAAAAATAATAATAAAAAATTAAATTAAATAAAAATTAATCCTTTAAATGGAAAAGAGAGGAAAGGAAAATTATTATTATTATTTTTTGTTTAAATTACTATGAAATTGACCAAAGTGGGATTAATTCAAGAGCGATTTTCTCAGAAACCGTTAAAGATAACGATTTGAAACAAGAGTACCTTTTTAACGTAAAACAGTTCGGGAAAACGGAATTTGCTGTCCAATTTGTTAAAAAGTCAAAGATGAAAAAGTTACACACGCAAAGTACCAAGGGCCCCCCCGTACCCACCCCAATGGACCTTGTGGAAATAAATGGATTAGTCCATCAAATTGCTCATCAAAATTTAGCTGTGTATACCAAATTTCATTCATTTATCACAACGCGATTGAGAAATATTGCAAAAAAATGATTTCCATTCCTCCCTCTTCAATGGGTCCCTGTGCCCTTAGGAAGCATTAACGGACCCATGTTCATATGAACTTTTTTACTTAGTTTTGATCATAGAATCGGCCTGTTCAGGGTTGGCAGCTAATTATGAGACACCCTGTATTTACTTTACATTTGTATTAAGGATTTGTATTATTAATTTTTTCCTTGGGTAAATGAGGCGGCACCTCCAGTAGCGCGCCACTGGTTAAAGTCACAAGGTTAATATTACATTAAATAAAAGGTCTAATTAAGTGAATACACTGTGGTACATTTCATTCAATTCCGTGAGCGCAGTATCAAGATCTGGCAGAAAATATAAATTTTTTTGTAAACTTTAACACCCTGTATCTGGAATACAGACTCCCGCAGGAAAAAAAAATAGAGCAAACTCTACTTATTTTTTGGTAATAAATCTAGTACTGCGATTTCTGTATTTAAAGTGAAATCACCCTGTGTTTTTATGAAAATATTTTTTAGACATACAAATGTTTCCATCTTATAGAATATTTTTTGCAGTCAAAAAGCAAAAAATATTCTAGACGTACATATTTTCAGTTTTTGTTTCATCAATGTCGTTGAAAATGAAGGCCGCACCTCCGCCGTGTTTAAAAAAAGTACGCTACCAACAAAATACAAAATAATGTTTTCTTTTCAAAAAATACCAATTTTTTTTTAAATAGGCTTTAAATTCAACAATATATTTTTTCCTCTGTTTAATGGGTATTTTATAACATAAAAAAAATAAATACATCCTTCCGCCAAAAGAACCAGTTATTTTTATTAAATTAATTTTGCCTACCAAAAAATCTCACACTGAAAATGCAATTTAAAAAATAAACAATACATCAATTAATTAATAATTTTTTCAATAGGTAACCATTATTTTTTAGTTATCAAAACTTGTAATGTCTTTTTTTTAATTTGGGCCCCGTGGCTACATTATTTATTTATATTTTTATTCTATAATAAACATTATATGATATTTCTAGCAATGGAACCTAGAGTTAATGCGAAAAGATGATTGAAGATGAAAATTATTTCAGTGAGGTTTTTGGTTGAGCAAAAAAGGATAAAAAAAATAACTCGGGCAAAATACTCAATAAACGGAGGAAAAACAAAAATTATGCCACACGTAAATAACTGAAGACAATCAGGATATTTAATTTGAAAAGAACTAAACAAAGCATGCAATAGTTAATAAATGAGACATCCTGTAGAATAAAATTATTATTTTAGATGCAACTTTTACTTAGATAGGGACGGTACATACCACTGCTACAGAGGCATACACACGGTAATTCACAACTTACCCAAAAAAATTTGGGAATAGATCGATGCGCCATCGTCATGAAAAATGGAATCAATATTGTAATAAAATTTTTTGTAAAATCCTTATAGTTTCTGAGAAAAAAATTAATGAGGTTGTAGTATTTACAACCCTTACATCGCTGGACTACTGTAGTCTCTAACATCATTCGCGGTGTGCGCTGTACGCTATACGCTCTTTCTTGATTGATTTTTTGTTTATATCTCTGGAATCTATTAACCGATCTCAATAAAATTTGGTACATATAATGTATGATAGTAGGCCTTATATTCCCTGAAATATGAGCTTTAAAGGTTCAACCAGTGGTGTACAACTGGACAGGGCTCACCCCCTTTTTTACGAAAAAACCTACGCCACTGCATTTTTTACATGTCATTGTAACTGATTTATATTTTAATGCACAAAATACGTAAAAAAGGTGACTTTAATTTTTTCCCTAAGATTCGCCGTTCTAAAGTTATTCATACCAATACAATCCCCTTGTGGCAGATACTTCTAACGATAATATTACAAAAATATTTGTTTATGTTTAAACGTAAGTGCAATTTGTAAGCACATCAACAAAATTATTTACACTTCTTTCTACACCACCTGTGAGGTAGTGTACGATATAAACAAAAAATCAATTTTTTTTTAAAACCTCAACATCCTGTATCTCTAAAACGGGGCCATTCCAGACCTATGTTTATAAGGCAAACACATATTATTTTAAAGAGATCTATCTACCCTCGAAGTTTCCTGCATAAAATTCGGACCACCCTGTGTAGCAACTCGGTGTTGATGGAGATCGTTTAAATTTATCTGTGTTATGGTGAAACAAGACAACATTTAAGTTAATTCGTGGAAACTGGGTTAGACAGGCCCATGTCGATGAACAGTTGTTTGTAACAAGGTATGTCAAATTATTTTATTAATTAATAATAACAATAACGACAAAAGCAGTTTGAATCTGCTATTATAAAATTGTATTTATTTCTTTCCTAATTCTTTAAATTTTTTGTCCGTTCATGCTGCATGCTTGCCTTGCGCAAGGTCATATTTTACAGTGGACCAGTTTCCAGTGTCTTGTAGAAGTGTATTTTTAAATCATTTTTGAACTGCCCTTTTCGATTTATTTTTACAAAATTGTATTTTTAAGAGTCCCTTGTACATTCAATTTTTTTTTTTGATTAGCTTGAATCTCCCTGTATTTCCTTTAAATGCAGTATTAATTTAAAGATGTTTATAAGAAATAATGCATATTTTTGTATTTTTATAAATGAACTATTTAAAATGATTTTGAAATAAAATTAAATATACAGGGTGTTTAGTTTTCCAAATTTCATTTAATTCCCTCAAGTGGAAATCTAGATTTTTGGAAAAAACTTATTTTATTTTGAAACTATGACACCCTCTAGCTAAGGAACAAAGCGAAATCGTGTTGACATGAAAAATTAATCTTGTTTTTAGGTTAGGAATCTGCCCACGAGCGTTGGTCCATGTTTTCTGAAACACCCTGTATATGACTCGGTTAATGATATACGATTTTTTTTAATAAAGATCATCAGCTCTCTTTGCTAATACACCGACACAAAAAAAATTAAAATATATTTAAAAACGTACCAACAAATATTTTTTTTAAAGAACTAACATTTTATATCTCATTAACTAAACATTTTTCAATAACATTAAATATTTTTTTGGTAATCGACCTACTGTTAAAGTTTAATAAAAAAAATTAGTGATGTGAGTGAAAATATATAACAAATTGATATATATCAATTTTTGATACATATCAGCTATTATATTTATGTTAATAGTTGATATATATCAATTTTCCCGCCATTTCATGAATAAAGCCAAATTTCAAACATAACCTTACATTTTAAAACTAAAAACTTGTGCTTGTGGTGTGGTAGGCTTGAGTTGGACTGTAGTAGCTCTTGGGTACCTGGAATATCTCCGTCAAAAATGAATATAAAAATCTGAAATTTTAGGGGTGTACTATAGATGGGAAGAACTAAGAGCGCACGTAATTTCAAGTCACCCCTTCCACCCTAGGGGGTGACGGGTGGTTTTTTTAGATGTACCCTACTCATTTTGCGAGTTTCGGATTCTATGCGTAAAACTACCCCCGAAAGCGCGTTCTTGCCGAATTCGCACAAAAACCAAACCACCACCCTCGTATGGATTTTGTCGGTTTTTCGATGAGCATTTTCCTCCTTCAAAAATAAATATAGAAATCTGAAATTTTAGGGGTGTACTATAAGTGGGGAGACCTAAGAGCGAACCTGATTTCAACTGGCCCTTTCCACCTTAGTAGGTGCAGAGGGGATGAGGGGTGGTCTTTTAGACGTACCCCCAAGAACGCGTTTCTGGGGGTAGTTTTACGCGTACAATCCGAAAATCGCAAAATAAATAGGGTACGTCTAAAAAAAACCTTCACCCCACTCCCTAGGGTGGAAGGGGTGAGTTGAAATTACGTGCGCTCTTAGGTCTCCCCATTTATAGTACACCCCTAAATTTTCAGATTTTTAAGTACTGCTTTAAAGCAGTTTCTTTATTATCATAAGTTTTTGATAATTTTTATTTCAATTTTTATCTTTAATTTTTTTTAAGTACGTATTGTGATATACAAGTCAGTAGCACGCAACAAAAATTATAAGTCAGTATGATAAAAAAAATATAAAATTCCAATCTAAATATGAAAAAAAAATAAAGATCACTTGATAACTTTTCTTAAAGTTCATATATATGACATGTATTTGGTGTCAAATTAATCAGCAAGGCATTAGCAATATAAAAAAACTAATTTGAATATACTTTTTTTTTAACAAAATTCATCTGATATATATAATGATATATATTTTGATATATATCACCCAAAACTAAATAGCATGCTATTTTACATCACTAAAAAAAATTAATTGCCGTGTTTTACGGTACTATTTGATTTGCCGGAAAAAACAGGAAATGTGGGGAATATTTTATTGGTGGTTTTGTTAAGTAGAAAATGTGTCATTTTTAGAATTATAAGTATAGAAGTAAAAAAGCTCAACAATTATCTTATAATTCACAAATTAGATTAAATCTAGATGAAAATATTTTCTTTGAAATGATAATTAAAATGTTACTATTTATAAGTATGTAATAATTGCTGTTGTAGTTTTATACATGCCATTTTATTTTTTAATTAGTAAACTGTAAAATTTATAATATACTTACCTGTTATGGCAGTTTTCACTTTGAAACATATGCACTGTTTCACAATGAACATAATTTTTTTTTGGAAAACCAAACTATGGCAATAATTTATTTTAAACATTTATATACAAATACTTTACAGATATATTATTTCAAAAGTTGAAAGTATGAAAACGGTTAACATTAATAAAAATATATTGAGGGGTAACAAACTTTACAAAGACGATAATAGGTCATTAAAGGGTGTGTCGGGTTGATCTTTAACCTTCTTAAAATTATCAACAAACTTTTGCTTCTGCGTCTCGTTGGGCAGATTGCTGTAGAAATCGGCTCCTGTTATACACAATAATTTTTTGTCCTCATATTCGTAACGACCGACTCTAGTTTGTATATATGGGAAGTAAGACCTGAGCCAGTCGTTAGAGCTGGCACTGATGAAGAAGCACGTCAGGCACCACGTAGCCATTCCTATAGAAAACGACTGGGTGAAATTTGACAAACTGAAAACCACCCAATCCTGAAGGAGGGGTAATTGCTCTTGGCGAATCGCGCTTTCGAACACCTAAAAACAGAAAAAAAAGTACAGTCATCTTATAGTGAGTTTATTTCCAATATGAAATAATATTTACCCGGAACACAACTTTGCTCAATAGTTGAGGATGGGGCTGTTGAGGTGACAAAAATTCTCCAATGACTTTAGTGAGAATGTCGGACGGGGAGAAAAAGTCGTCGAGGATGTTGGGGATAATGGAACACAGAATGTCCACTTCAAAAATGTAGCCCCTCTTTATCCTCTCGAAGATCGCAGAAATTTTTTCAATGGTTTGTACCAAGTGATCCGGACTAGTTTGCATATTAGGTGTTTGTGAATTTTGTAAGTGATGGGAACAATCTGAAATATATGAAAAATGTCACAAAGTGCTATATCTATGAATGGTTACTGCTCCTCTATTCTTAGGATGGCAGAAAGTGATCTGCTTTTTGGCAGGTACTATTAAAGCAATCACTGTGTCACTACTTAGCGAAATATTTTTTAAGGGGGGAAACCACATTAAGGTTCAATAAAGCGGATATTTTTTTATTGCATAAATTGTTAGTATAACTATTCAAAAATAAGTTGCCAAAATTTCAAAACGAAATTCTTGTTTGTTCCGATTTTATGAGTCTATGGTGAAAATCTATATATTTTTTTTCAACCACGTGTCAAAGCTTCAATTTTCACAATTTTGACCCGCAGTGAGGTTCATTTTCTTAAAAAACATATTAATTAATGCAGGAAATTTTGCTTTCAGATCAAAATTGCGACTTCCACATTTCCCGTGAACAACCAACTCGGACGACGATGTTCAGTGGACAACAGCCCATAACTTCGGCATCTTCAAGACAAATAACTTGAAAAAAATTGTAAACATAGTTCAAAATATTGACAAAATAATGTCAAAGTTTGATCAAATTTTACTCAATTTGTCCCATTCAAAAAAATTCATGAAAAACGCATGAAAATCAGCCTCCTAATGTGGTTTCCCCCCTTAATTGGTAATATAACAGGAAACAATAATTACTTTGCAGACTAATGCTCTGTCCAGCATCGAATTACACCTACAATATCATTGACATGTCTGTAGTCAAGACATTAAAAATATTAATCTGTGCCACTGATCAGACCTTAATAAATTTGAAACTGGTACATGTCTGGTGGTTAAGCTGACAAATGTTTCAGTTGTTTTTGATGTCTAAACAACAAACATATCCATGAACCTAGCTGTTTACCTGATATTGCGGGTATAATTCATTGCTAATCAGGGTATTAGTCTGCAGAGTAGTTGTTTCTCACAATGTAATATAATAATTCTGATGATAGAAGCAGAATCGATAAATTTTTCATCTTACCGGTATACATATAACTTAAAAGTAGTTGAGTGCCCAGTATAGCTACCGTAGGATTATCACATTTCATTTTGTCCAGAGCAAGTTTTAAAATCTGTTTTCCAAATTTTTCGAGTATCTGGGACTTTTTTACAATTACCAACCTTTCTATACCCTGCAAGAGTAATTACTTGGCATTTACTGTGGAAAAGAAAAACATTCTCAACTATTACCTTGACAATTGAATAATGCAATTGGTTTGTTATCTTTGAACCTAGAACATTGAAGGCAGAGGCTAAGGTGTTGCTGACAAAATTTTGTTCCATATGAACTTCGTCTATGTTTTCAACTAAATAGAAGGCCAATGCCCACAGCAACATAGAGTGTTCCTGGGACTTTCTTAAAACACTGGAAAATTTAAACAACATCAATAATTAGTTATCTTAATTCCAAATTCTCTATTTACTCTTGCAATAAATTTAATGCATTTGGCGCCCAACGTGGGGCACAAATTGTTCACTTAAAAAAAGATACTCATAAATTTTCCTCAATCCTCATAAATGAAATTATATAGAAAACATACCTGTTGCTTGTGTTTATATTGAATTGTACATACTCCACAGCACAGGGAAGCATTAGCTGCATTTCATCTGATATTCCTCCAATAGTTATATTACTTAACTTACATCCTTCTAGTATATAGAGAAGACCATACAAGCTTGCAATCCGTGATGACAGATATGGGCTCTTCAGGTACTGTACCAACATTTTTTTCACCTGTTCGTAAGTCTCTAAATCCTAAAAAAAAACCCTGGTAAAGAAAGTAGCAATAGGAAATTCTGTAATAACTCACTGGTGTTAAGACACCTACAGCTTTACATATCCCTACTATTAAATACTGATGCAACAATTCGTCTTCTACTGCATGTAGCTTCGACAACTCCAAAAACACATCCATCATCCAAGTGAACTGAGATTTATCGGTAAACAAATCGGATATTATCACTGTCGACCTTATCGCTTCATGCAACACTCTTATGTTCGTTAAAGACTAGAGAAGTTCAATTTTATAATTACAAGACATTTTAAATATTAAACTTACAAACCTGAGGTTTCATGAGTTGAGTGTAGTAATCTAACAAAAACTGTAAACAGGAATTGATATCTAAACCCGCTTCCTCTAACATTTTATTCCTTCTTTTTAAAACAATTGTCGTAGGAGAATTGTCTTCATCTTCTTGAATTATCCCCGTCGCTAATAAAAAATATTTTATCGATATTTGGCCATACGAATATTTGCAGCTCGATTTTTCAAAATTACAATATTCAAACACATTTGAAACTTTTGAATTTTTACATACATGAGCACTCTCCTGATATTTAAATTTGATACTTTCTTGTACTTTCCTAAGCTTCTTCATACTAAAAAAATATTTTAAACGTGTTATCCATAACATACTTTTAAACAACTTTGTCGACAATTGCAACCACAGATCTAATACCTAAACAGTTAAGATCAATCGACATTGACCAGTTTCGAACTGCACTGAATCATCAAACATGCCTATATTTGGTGATACTGCTGACGTGCTGACAAATGATCTTAGCTGTTTACTAGATATTGGGGGTGTACATCAATGCTGGATGAGACATGTAGTTTGCAGAGTAGTTGCTGCTCATATTATCTAAAGTTTGAAAGATTATTTCGCACAGGGAGACTAGTCATGGTTTCATAGTACCTACAGATTACTAGATATGACATTAAGCTGAAAATGATAAAATACTTAGGAGAATACTGGCAAAACAGGTTAACAGTGCTGATCTACAAGAATGTAAGTCTTAAAACATACACAAGAATAATAGAAATAGATTGTAAAAAAAAGAAATAGGAGAGGAACAAGCAGCCTCCAGACTCGAAAAACAGACGAATGACAACATATACATATTGAGAAATTTAATAGAAGAATGAAAATGAAGACAAACTCATGCTGACATTTATTGATCTAAGAGCAGACAGACTTCAGCAGACTCTATAGAAAGAGCAATACATGGAAATGTCTGTAGAAAAGGAAAGTTTCGCCAACATTAATAAGAGTAGTAGAAAACACATATAAAATGGTGAAGGGTAGGGTTCCAATAACAGAAGAAGGATAGGAAAAGTTCAAAGAAAAAAGATAATTGAGTTAATGATTACATCCGATAAAACTGGAAGTTCTGATGCATGCAGACGATATTGTGTTGATAGCGGATTCTGCAGTAAAAGAGCAAAAAATGTTCAGACGTATGAGTAGAACAAAAAGAACAATTGAAAATGGAAATCAACACTGAAAAAAGTAAGACAATGGTAATCAATTCCAATGAAGACAATACAACAAGGGTAAAATGCAAGAAAACTGAATACAATAATAAAATATATGTAATGGAAATGAGGCGCTTGAGAAGAATGGAAGGAAAAGCGAAGTGGGACTGATACGGACATTTGATGAGAATGGAACCAAATAGAATAACAAGGAAACTACAGGAAGCTAGAAATGTAGTAAAAAGGAGGAAATGAAAAACATGAATACAACAAATACCTGAGGTGGGAAAAAGAGGAGATGAGATGAAAGCAATGGCTATATAGCAACACAAGGAAAAGGTGCGCGGATGGAAAAATATAGGAAACTAACCGAAATCCAATGCCTAGATGGGTAAATGGAAGGGGGAAATAGAAAAAATGGATATCATATCTCACCTTTTACTATTAAACTTACCCAATAGTTTCTTCATTAATGGGCAAATTTCTTGATATGTGTATTAAATTAGATATATTTGGATGACCAGCAGAGGGATATTTGAGTGTCTCTAACAATAAAGCTGTTATGCCTTTTATCGCTAGGCTTGACGAGTGTAACATATCGTTGATTTCCAGGGCATCCAAATTATCCAATGGAGCACAAAGCACACTTAAAAGACACATCCAGGTCTCTTCAAATTGTTGACGAGACGTCCAACCAAGTAAGGTTATCCTACGAATAATCGCTTAATTCTAATATTGAAGATTTTAGTGATATTTACCTAAAAATGTATTCTTCTAATACATCAATTTCTTGGAGAACTTCTATAGGCAGAGGAGGGACTTGAGTGTTAAAAGTTCCTGATGCCTCAGGCATTCGACCTGTTATTAAAACCCTGGATGGCATCAGAACAATGGAATTAACTACTGGAAATCTGGACAGACTTACAATAATACTTTTAATGGGCATCAAAAAAAATATAGGTATGTTTACGTTTGTACTTTTCGTTTCGAACAACCAGCTAACTAGAATGTACAAGTGATAAGTCGCCTCGCTAGCACACAACAAGTCGTCGCTTCCCAGACTGTTCCTCAAGGCGTGTTTTGGTAAGGAAGGAAGAGGCCTGTCGTTTTCTACTAGGAGTTTAACAAATCTAAAAATACTATTTACCGAAGAACAGAACCATGATATGTTGGCGTCACATGCTAATAACGTACATATGTTGTTCTGTTTAAAAATTGTCTCTGCTGCATTCACAAAAGTATCTATTAAGTTTATATTAAAGTCCTTTTTATCTGTCTTAATCAGAAAATGAACGTATTCTAAACAAGTAACACCAAATTTCATAATTTCCTTGTAATTTTTTTCGGGAATCTTCAAATTAGGACTAAGAAGTAAATACTCCATATAATGTGGAATACAGGGTGCAATACTACCAAGGAGGTTAGAAAAATCATCATTTCTAAATATATCAGTCAACTCGTTGAAATATCTTAATTCTAATGAAGACGGTACCCTTTCTATTGGAGAATATACCTAAAAACAATTATATTGTTTAGTACTATTCCATAGCTTTCACAATTTTTAGTAAATATACAGGGTGTAACTTTAATTGGAGGTATGTTTTCTAGGGGTAAAAGTACGTGTTCCCTATTTTTTTTATCATTAAATAATCAAGTTATAATTCTTTTTTAAACTACACTTAAACTGTTGTCTACACTACCACTGGGCAGCTCTCGAACTCAGTTGTATGTGCACACTTATCAGTGTTGCCGGTTGTTATCATTTTAAGCTGTATAAAACTAATGAATTGACACAGTGAAACTGCAATAGAAGATAATTTTGTAAAAAGAGGTTGCTGGTGTATGACTTTGTTACCATATTTTTTCAATGCGGATAAAGCGCCAAATGTTAAAAAAAAAATTATATGCTTTTAAAAAATATTTTTTGCCTGATTTTATTATTGTTAGTAAAATTAATTTATCTTTTATAAAATGTACATGTAAATAAATAAAAATACTTACTTATCTAATTAATTCTAATTTAATATTTTTTTAAAGCACTGTGTTCGGTTTATAAATCTCAGTGAATGACCTATAACATTGACCTATATGAACGACATAATAACAATCTACCTGCAACACCTTGTTGTATATAAACAAATGACGACGTTAATTTGGCCAAACAAGAATGTAACTGCTGCTTTTCATTACATTTTTTATTTCTGTTTTACTGGAATCCTAATAAAATTTCCATAATGTAGTGTTGTATTTTATTAAATTTAATTTTATAGTAAACTTTAAGTGATATTTTAAATGCAACAAATTTAAGTGTTTTGAATATTATAAGTGAGGAGTTGATTTTCAAAACGCAGTTTTCGATTTTGATTTTCAAAACGCATTTCTTTCGTATTCAAAAAAGTTTTAAACAAAATACCATAAAAAATATTTTCTAATGTCAGGTGATTAATACACTTAATTATTATTATCTTTATAGCACCAACAATTTTTCACATATGATTATTACGTAATAATCTCAAAATGTTTCAAAAACTGCGTTTTGAAAATCACCTCCTCAAGTGTATAACCTTATAAATTTATTTATTTCACTGTTTAGTTGCTGTTGGTTGAGGTTACATCCCTATCCAGTAATGATTATGCGAATTATGAAAAAAACAGAATATTAGAAAACAAACTTGTGTTTCTAAAGATCAACGCACCCTGTGTAAGCTTACCCCTATTCAAAGTTACACTGATTACACACCCACACACAAAAAAAAAAGTTGTCTGTACTTTCATGCGACATATGTAGTATTTTTGCCTTCTGATCACGAATTCGGTGTCAGAATTGAGCTATCACATCACAGGAATTTCCTAACCTCAAAAAACAGGTCAAAAATAGCAAAAATTTACGAAAAAGTGCTAGGAAAAATAGAAAAAAAACTTTTTAACCTCAAAAAAAAAAGGGTCAATTAAGGTCAGATATCACGAATTTTCGAAAAATAACAGATTCGCGCCAAATTTGGTATACGGGGGTTTTCGGGGTCGCTGATCACGGATCCGAGGTCAATTTTGCAAAATTCAAGATGGAGGATCCAAGATGGCCGAATAAATTTTCAAAAAATAACACATTCGTGCCAAATTTGGTAATTTGCAAAATTCAAGATGGCGGATCCAAATTGGTGAACCAAATTTTAAAAATATAACGGATTCGCGCCAAATTTGGTATACGGGGGTTTTCGAGGTCACTGATTACATATTCAAGGTGAGAATTGCGAAATCCATTTCGGAATATTTTTGTTTATAACCTGAGTACCCAAACAGGGTTCGTAGTGGCCAGGAAAACCGGGAATATCGGAAAAAGGCAGGGAATTCGTTATTCTTCATAAAAAACAGGGAATAGTCAGGGAATTTTAAAAATATTCATGAAAGTCAGGGAATTTGATGTTTGCAACTGGAAATTTTATAAAAGCCGGCCCTGGGTTCTTCAAAGAGAAAACTATTTGTGATTTTGAAACCTTTATAAGAGGTTCTTAGGGTATAAAAAAGATTATGGAGTCCAGTCGAGAAAAAAATTAATGCATAAACACCAATTAGTATGTAAAAATGAACTACAAGTGACGTGGATTTTTTTTTAACCTTATTTTTGTCGGAAATATCTTCTTTTTTTCTGTAACAGATCTATTCACGGGTTTTCTACCTAATCTCAGGTAATAAAGGTAATTGATTAAATTTTTAAAAACGAATTTTGTAAATCTGATCTCGGATTCGTGATCAGCGACCGCGAAAATCCCCGTATACCAAATTTGGCGCGAATGTGTTATTTTTTGAAAATTTGGTCTGACCTTAATTGACCCGTTTTTTGAGGTTAGAAAAAGAACCATCAATTCTGACCGCGGATTCACGTTCGGCAGTGTCTTGACTATATAAATGAACATTTGAATATAGAAAAAAAAATTTTGTATTTTTCCTAGCACTTTTTCGTGAATTTTTGCTATATTTGACCTGTTTTTTGAGGTTAGGAAATTCCTGTGATGTGATAGTTCAATTCTGACACCGGATTCATGATCAGGAGGCAAAAATACTATGGATAACATATGTCGCATTGAAAGTACAGACAACTTTTTTTTTGTGTGGCTGTGTCGGAAAAAATATTCTCACTTACCTGATGTGGAGTTGGAATCCTGGTAACGATGCTTGTTATATCCTTTAATAAACAATCGGAACAAGCTTTAAGGATGGCAGGTTCCTCTTTCGCGTTGTGTTGTTCAAAATATTTCAAACCGAGTTTTATACAATCTTGCAGGCACACCTTGTTAAAGTCGCTACTAGACATGAAACTTATTATTTCATTGTATTCCAAGTGACTTAGAAGCTTCGCCGTTTCTCTACCAATGTTTGCCTCGCTATACCTACCCTGAATCTGGGATAGGTACCATTTCTTGTTGATTTTCAGTCTTTTTATATATTCGGGATTCACAACACGTCTCTGCGCAAACTCTAGTGGGCTAAGATCGTAGTACTGCATCGATAACTTATTCAACAAACTTATCAATGTTTCATGCCTACAAAAGGAGATGAGTAAATATACTTCATAAATACAGTAAACTCACTTTTTAACTAGGTGTAGTGACATTAAAGTTTTCTGCATTTTTATTATATCGTCTTTTGATAGCTGATTGTTTACTTCTTCCATCGGAAGCGTTAACAGAAACTCAATTTTCCTACTAGCTAAGTTAGCAGCCAATCGCGACAAAGCGACTTGCCGATAATTCAACATATTTGGTACCAGTAAGTTCAAGACAGGTCCGATTTGTGAGGAGTGACAGTTTTCAATGCACTTTAGTAGTTTTGTCTTAAAAACCGCCTAGAAACAAACGATTATAAAGGTGACATAAGTAAGGACAAGTATTTACTTACACTGTCGACATTTGAACAATTTCTAGATATGTTTTCTATAAAAATTTTGCTCAGTTTTGAATTTCGATGGATGGAAGAGATGAATTCGAAGATTGGCGCCTCGTTGCTCAGAGTCACTAGGAATTCTGAAATATTAGTTAGAAACCAAGTCAGGTTTTCTGATTCACCTAAATCTTCACTCTAAAATAATCGACGTTATTTTACTGTACATTTTGTCATTTAAAAGACTAAGTATTTACCAAGTAATCACAAAATGAAATCACGCCTCCCATTTTCATAATCTGCAGGTTTATAGATGGATTTTTTAATCTAAAATACTTAAAAAATGTATTAAAAATAACAGATAGATGTATTATATTACCTATTTCCTACAGTTTCTTCGAGCCTTAGAATGCATGTCCAGAACCATCTATCAGAATAATTCATCAGCGTTAAAAAATAGCACCAGTGAAATGTGAGAATGGGATGAAACACTGCCAGATTTAAGAAATTTCTGTTCATCTCCTTTAATTGTATAACATCGTTTTCATCAAATGGAATGTTTTTATTCAAAATCGTAATGCATTTATTTGTAATTTTACAATGGCTTCCTGATAAAGAATAATAATAAACAAATAAGAATTACTTCATTCAGTCCTCTTACCTGACTGGAATATGTATAAACAGTGCATCAAAAAACAAGAAAACTGCTCTATTAAAAAGTTATTCTCTTTGCTTCTCACTGTAACTAAACACTGCTTGGAAGTTAGCGAAATTACTCTAAATATAAACCGAATGAAGATCAACTCTGCAGGAATTTTCTCAAATGTATCTGCATTGTTATTCACATTCAAGGGATCGGCTTTAGTTACCACATTCTCGAAAATGCTATTCGGAGAAAACTCAGATTTCAACCTGTTAATTTTAGCCAGCAGTGTGTCTTCTTTTAACGGCGTAAGGATCAGAAGTATTATAAGGATTTTTGAAAGCCACCGATTAAACGTTCCCGAGTTTTCCTAGTAAATAAAACGGAATATACATTCTTTTTTCAACTAAAGAAGTAAATATTTACCAACACTGGCGGTTCTTGGAAGAACATGACAACAATCTCATCGAACGGCTTAAAAACGTTCGGTTCTAATGAGAGAACAAACCTCCTCATGGCTACGAAATCTTCAGAAGTATCCAGTCTAATCTTATTCTCTTTCAACATGGGAAGAACTACACGTAGTACCTGCCTAGACCAACCCAGCCACTTCTCAGTATTATCAGCGCAATATTTGCTATCTTCCAAAACCATCGTCAGAAGACTTACCACTTGTTTAAATTCGCAAAGACGTAGTAACATCGGTAGCAGCACTTCTCGAGTTGTTTCCAGTTCTTTTATATCGGACGTATTGGACTTATTTCTCGTTAGGAAGATATCTTCCACTATCGGCTCCAGGGCAGGTATACAGTGTGTTAAAGGGGGCTGTCCACTTGCCATTAGTCCGTCGCAGAGTTGGATTATCTTCGGAACCCCTATTATACACTTGGAATGTTGCTTGCTATAAGATAACTGAACTAGAAATTGGAAGATTTTCGGTATCAATTCTTCTGGTAAACTAAAAAATTGCTACGTAAGTTTATAGCTATTTCTAAATTAACAACATACTTACGGAATCTGTCCTTCTTCGATGTACTCGAACTGTTTCAAGACAAAGCCTATGAAGACTTGCTCAGAATCCAGTAAACAATAGTTTACTCTCAACTGAACCAACTGATTAAGCAACTGAAGTATTCGGCATTGCAATTTGACGTTACTAGTTATCGTGTATTGCTGAAATTTTAATATATTAATTTTTTTCTACAAGGTGATTTTGAAGTTATATTAATACGTTACTTTTTGGGCAGTAATGAAGCAAGATCTGTATTTAAGAAAATCACAAACCCAAAAAATAAAAATGCTTACAGAAATTGTACAAAGCTGTTCCTGTTTTAGTCAAAATAAAGATTTGTATTTTAATTGTCAGTGTTGCGAGAAACAACTACTCCGCTATATGCCCCTACTGGTATTAAATTATACTCGCAACACCTAGTGCAACAGCTAGGGTCGTTCGTCTGTTTAACCCACCAGGCACGGACCGGTTTTGGACTTATTAGTCCTCATAAGCGTGTCATAGGTGAGACAACCGACGAACAAACCAGCTGTCTTGCGTCGTATCGTCACGACTAGGAAACATATTGTACACGGGAGCGCAAATGGCTCCATCTGTCGTGCTGACTCCCAACTGTGCCATTCAAATGGTTGGGAGTCAGCACGACAGATGGAGCCATTTGCGCTCCCGCGTACAATATAGATTTGTATGACAAAGCCACAAGGGTTTTCCGCAAATTATTTGAGCTGTTTTTTCAACAGAAATAAATTTTTACACGTATTAATCAGCACATAAAAACTGAAGGTTTCACCCACCCCTATAACACAAAATCAAAATCAAACACAATATAACAAACACGTGTGTTGTGGGAATTATTAATTCCACTACAGATGAACAAGGCTTCATTCATCACCAAAATTGATCTTAAAAAGTTTTCCATGTTAGTTTGTTGCTCTGAAAGCCAATAGTAAAATTCAATCTTGCACCTGTTCAATATGATAAAGATGGTACTGATTTTCGTGCATTTTCAAATTTTTCATCTGATTTTCTTGAACATAGAAAGCAATTATGCATGTGTTCCCTGTTGAATCTCTATGCACTAAATCCACAATGTACTCATTACACCGAACATTTCAAACAGACCGCAATCGTTCTATGTATCCTCTACAACGATCTCACGTATTACCAATATCCTTTGAATCAGTTTTACAAATCCCTGAGGATGAGGATAAATCCGGTTATGGAAACATTTGGCATACAATCACGATTTTTCAGCTGCATTTTGACTACATTCCCCGTAAATTAATTTCATGTTCACTACTTCATTATTATCAGAAATTATCCTGCTTACTTCTAACACTAACCTTAAGAGATTTAATAACCATAGGCTCGAAAATCCTAATATAATTCGCAAGTATTTTATCCGAACTCCTAGATAATACTACAGGCCTCTTTTTCACGTCTTTCCTGTGCAAATATCCCATAACTGTACTATCACCGTCACAGTAATACCTGCTAATGTTATTCAGGGAATTGATAAAGTTTGATATGTCACTATAGGGTTTTTGAAAAATATTAAAATAAAAACCGTAATTTTCCTCCTCTTCCTAAAATAAAAATAGTAAATTATTTTTTTTAAACTGAAAAAATGTAAGCATACCTCGCCTGTAGATTTATTCTCTTTAACAAACTCTGTTATGTTTGATGTTAAATTTGTACTAAAAAGACACTTTAGTAGCTGCTGCACGCATTCTACAGTAGCGGGTGCATCTACGGCAAAGGTAGAACGGAGATAACCCAAAACGTCCTCTGCAATTCTACTGAATTCATTTAGCGTTCCTATCTCCATTACTACAGACAAAGACTGTACCGTTTTGTTCAACAACTCTAAAAACTTTTCCGAGGCTTCAGAATCTAAGGATATCTAAAAATTACTATTGATTAGAAGACTACCTGTAACGTCAGTTTAAGTTATACTTTGTAATTCATAAACGAGCTCCTCAACATATCGAATAATTTCAAATAATGGGGAAAGGTAACAAAGCTGCCGAGTGAATTCAACTTCGAAGTCTCCTTTTTCTCAGTTTTCTCATCCTTTTCAAACTTCCCTGATAATACTTTTTTGTCTAAATCGCTCTTTCGCCTTTTTAGTGGAGACAAACTGGTAGCTGTTGGAAGATTTGGAAGCACAACTTTGCTTTGAGGATTTACTGGTGTTATTTCGCTCAAAACGTGGTGAAAGATGTTTAACAGTTTTATGATGTGCGTTAAGTATTGTTCGGAAATTTCACAGTACGTGTTATTTGTGAACATATCCCATAATTTCCCCTCGGCTTCGACCACAGGCTTTAGTAAAGATAAGGATTGTCCTGAAAATAAAAATGCAGTTTTCCGGAAAAGGAATTTAAAAAAATTATTACCAGCATAGAGGTTTGTAGCTAGATTTAATATGTTGATGTGAGATTGCAGATCGTATACATGAATTGAGGTAGTTAATAAACTGATACATAGACTTAACAAATCTGGTATGGATTTTGGAGCTTCACTTGAGTGAGAACTAGTGCACCATGTATCTTTATATACTGTACAAGGATAAGAGTTAGAAAGTAATGATAACGTCTCGATACAGCCACTCTGGAACGATAATAAAGTTTAATTGTACCAAAAATTTTTAAATAAACTTACAATCAAATGCTTTGAAGTCGCTGTTAAAACAATGTTATATAATTTTGCAACTATTTTCGATAGCGCAAAATCAATTCTTTCACAACCTTCAGCATCCAGTTTATTAAATGGAAAAGGCATGTTATCTACAAAGTGTCTTTTGTTTGCAGTCATATCTTTTTTCGTATCGGAGAAACTTTTCACAAACACATTTCTCTCACATATTGCCTTCGATGTGGCCTCGCTTTCTCTTATCTGATAATCCTCAAAATACAGCACGGAAATTATCCTAAAAAATAAATATGAAACCACGGTTCATACTTCAAAGGACTATCCTTACTGCACGATGGAATTGGCTGCTGAGGTTCTAACCCTTTGATCATTATCGCCCAACAGTTCAAGTAGTATACAGTAAATAACTTTATTCTGAAACTCACTACTTTCTGTTATATACCTAACAGTAATGTAGTCGATTTTGGAAACTAATTCACATAAAGCTACCTAAAATCGAAAAAGTGTAAACTGCAAGAATTTTTACTTCTTAACGTACAAACCTTTACTAACCAATATGGATTTTTTGAGAGCAGCGGTAGAGTATTTAATAATGGGATAATAAGTGCACTCTTTTGAGATTCTGACAAGTTTTTCAACACAGATCTGAGGCTCAGTAACGTCTGACGAATACAGTTTGCGGATTCATCCTCGAGACCCTAAAAAATCATGTATGGATGAGATATAATCTACAAAGTATATGTCACCTATCGGCAAAGAGTGACCTACTAATATGTGCAATGTAACACATTTCAACTTACTTCTACGAAGATCTTAATTAATTCTGCAATGGAAAAATTAACAGTACGCCCTGCACCAACATTATCCAAGATCCACTTCTCATAATCCCCTTCGCTTGAAATCAGAACCGCTTTAATAAAATTGGCAGTTAGATTTCTAACAGCACCGCGTAACTGAGGGTCGTTGTGACACTTAAACAAAAGCACATCGGATATTTGCTGGCTGCAAATTTTTTTATTGGTCAGTTTGGAACAGTCCGAGTAATGCTTATCTAAGTTAGCTAAAAACCCAGAAGGGTATATTAGAAATATGGAGGAAAGACATGAGAGAGCAAGAGATTTTACAGACACTCTAACCAGTTTGTCAGGTAAGCAGGTTTGTGGCGTTCCGGATAGCAGAAATAATTTCGTTATGAGTCTCGTACAGTACAAAAGTGGAGTGTGATTATCCAAATATTCGCCAATATCAATTTCCTACAAAGAATATATTTACCAACAAATAAGTTTTATAAAAATGTAAAAAACATACTTGCGCATCGATTTCAACATTTAAAATCTTATCCTCTATGCAGGACAAGCTCTTTTCAGAGGAATTCTCGCTCGCCTCCTGCTTATCTAAGTTGTCACCTATGCTACTAGCCTTTAATTTACTATCACAATTATCATCAACTATGTCTATAACTTCATAGTCACATATGTTGGGAATATCGTCCGTGGTCATGCACATATTCATCTTATCCAGCGACAAGGACTTTTCTTTTGTTTTTGCAAAAGTAATGTTCATCACAGACAGCTTAGATGTGTCAATCCATTTTTCAATGTCAGATCGGATGGTCTCTGTCAGTTCCGATTCTGAGAACAAGTTCTCTTCGCCCGCTGTTACATTTGTCGCTACACTTAGTTGACCTTAAAAAAAATATATGACCGAGAATACTACAGCTGTAATAAAAAAAATTTTACTTGGTGACCGAGGATTTGATTTTGATGAAGATTGTGTAGAATTAATTCTCGAATGGCCGATACCTTTATTGTTCAAAAGTATTTCTTTTACGTGATCAGTACAATTCTGCAGTAACACATTTAATGTTTCGAGGCATACATTAACAATATTATGGTCTTTATTTGTTAAGAAATGCAGACACAGTTCATAGATCTAAAAATAAATTAGTGATATGCATAAAGGATATTAAGAATAATGAATATACCTGCAGAAATTTTTCAGTGGTGATTTCAGTAATTGTCCAGTTACTTTCGACACATTCTTGATTAATATAACTACTTTTCAAATTCGGCAACAGCATTTTTGTGCAAGACATTACACCCAAAATTAAATGGTTGCTATGAGATTCGGCAACAGGAATTAATGAGTCTAAAAATTAAAAGAGTATGATTCAACTTTCTTTAAAGTTGAAGAGAATAAACTGTTACTTACCTAAAAGATAATTTAAACAGTATATTATAAAATTATATGGTTTTCGACAGTTCATGCAAATGCTTAATATGCAACTGGAAGTTGTTCGCCGAATAACTGCTGATTGGTTGGTGCAGTTACTCAAAAATGCTTTTAATAAACTCTACAAATTATAAAAAACATTGCTGGGCTTATTCATATAAATGATTTAGAATCCTAACCTTTATTTCATTTTCCGTCGAAAAACTCCCAAGTACATACATAATCCTTGGTAAACTTAAGGCCAATGTTTCATGCACTGATTCTTCAGTTCTTTCTGCAATTCTAATAAGACTAGGAAATAAATTAGCAACATAAGGTTTTCCTTTATGAGGCCTTATACGATGAGCTAATATTGAAAACAGCCACAGAGCAGTTCTTAAAGGCCTTGCAGCACCATTCTTCTTTATTTCCTTATGCAATTCTATCTGAATTTTACCTATGTACCCATCATTTGCCGCCTAGAAAAATATGTAAACAAAAAGTGTATAAACATTTAACTTGATGTATTACTCGAATTATTCGATTAAGGCATTCCTCGCTTGTCATTCGAACATCAGAGTCCTGATCATCACACAACCTCAGAAAAGCTTCTATGCTGTTGCTTAAGAGAATGTGAAAATCAGTAGAAATTCGTATAGTGGGATTAGATATAGCTTCTGTTATAACGTAACAGTGTTGTATTTTTTCTTTCTTTCTAAAAACAACTTTTTTATAACAACCAATAGTGAAACTATTGTAAACCAATACTTTGCCACATCAGATGATTGCTGATTAGATTTTGTTAGATTCCTAAGCGCTTCCAGAGATTTGCGAAGCTTCTCTTGAGTAGCCATTTTTTATATTTTCAATAGTAATCGCCTCATATTATGTTTACAAAATTAATAGGAGGGTTTGTATTTTGTATTTACAAATACAAAATAGCTTGTGGTTCTGTCTGTCGCTTGTCACCTGTCACGTTCTGTCAAAGACACAACATAGGTTGGCAGCCATGAATGGCATCGCCTTAATAAGCGAATTTTGTTGTTGATTTGTTTTTTGCGGTTCTTTGCTAGTCAGGTGACGTCAATGAAATTTATTATTTTACTATTCATATTTGCACTTAATACCAATTTATAAACTTTTCCGTTGCCGTTTCCGTTTCCTAGGAAACGTACCTTCACAAGCATGCACAGGACAGGTAAACCAAATCCATTTGAGCTCTGAAATTAGGATGAACAGTGGCAAAGTAGTGGAGAGGAGAACGGAACCTATTTCGTTCTCAGAGCTATCTCATTCTACCCATGAATATACTGTAGCTTATATGATTAAAATAATCTATGATAATGGTTTCTACTAAAAAAGTATTTCAGAATTCATGCAAGATCGCAGTGCTTTTTCAGATTTGATTAGGGACAGTTCGCAGAGCTATGAGTTTCACTTGCGAACCGTTTAAAGGCAAATACGCCGACGTATACGAAAGAGTCACCGGAGTGAAAGACGCCCTTTACGAAATCAACCCGGG
Source organism: Anoplophora glabripennis (assembly GCF_000390285.2). NCBI lineage: Eukaryota > Metazoa > Arthropoda > Insecta > Coleoptera > Cerambycidae > Anoplophora > Anoplophora glabripennis. The sequence continues at coordinate 83,311 of NW_019416527.1, read as the reverse complement.
AAAATATTTGTGTCGTTTTGTTTACAAAGATATGATTCAAAGAGTGCTGGAAGCTCCCGTTAGGCAGGACGACACTTGGTTGGTCAGCTTTCCTCGGACAGGTATTTCCTTTTCATTTCTATTAAATAAAGTTAACAGAAAAATCCTAGACAAGATAGATCACACGAAAATACGGGTAAACGTATAAGGTAGAAAGGTAAGGTAATACGCTACAGAACTACACCTACCAGTTTGGATTAAACAAATTTCATCAGTAAATCAGGATATATGTATGCTAATTTAATATTTTTATTGGCTCCTAAATATTTGTATTTATTTTTAAAGTCTGCCTTTTAGTAGTTAACTGAATTAAATATTTTCGTGGCACAGCTTTTCTGACATCAACATATTTTTCACATACTTTGGGTTACATCTTTAGGGGGGTTATTGGGTTACATCTTTAGGGGGGTTGTCTCCTTCCTCCAAGTTCTATTAAACGATTAGAATTATTAAGAAAATTATCAAAATGATGTGCACGGAAATTTTAAAATATGCACCCATTTAATTTTTTTAATACATGGATCGATACACAATTTTATTATTTTTTTTTAGTTAGAGCGTATTTTTTATAGTTATTTAAGTTTTATTACTTTCTTTATTACTTTACATTTTTAGTAATATTTTCAGATGGATATCTAATAAATCGGACAACCATATATATTTAACAAGGATTAAAGTAATTCAGTGTAGGAATAAATATGTTTCTATCACGCGCGCTCGCTATGGGACCTATAGGGTAGGGGGTTAGGTGCTAGACAGTACAACAGCGTTATGTTATTTTCATAGCGCAACGCTCCAGCGTTGCGCTATGCTATAGGTCCTATAACAACTCGCACTTGTGATAGAAAATAGTATGTGCAACTCGTTCGGAAAAGTTGCCATAGAGCCACTTGGGCGCTTTCCGCACTCGCTTCGCTCGTGCGTCAACTGCGTCCGCGTGGCGCTATTGGCAACTTTTTCCCACTCGTTACACAATGTACTATTATATAAACAAATGCAAAGTAGTCCAGAAAATTGTAAAGCTAATTTTTGCTAGCCAATATGTTCGCTTGTATTAATTGTCATTTACTTATCGTTAAGCACGTAATAAGTAAATGAAATCAAATATTTACTATACTCAGGTAAGCTACACAAATATACCATAATGATGTCAGCGCCACTTTTAAGGATATACAGGGTCGGAAATTCCTCATGGTTCATCGGCCGTTACGTGAGAGCGATTAAGTAAGTCATAGAAATCCGTGCGATAGAGAAGGATGCCTATAATGAAGGCGTCTCATAGTCACCGCCCTTTTCGCCCTTCCACAAATAAGATCCACTTCCACTTGTAATTCAGCGACCGGTGGTCATCTTTGTTTTCGTTGCTTGGCTTTTCTTTAATAGATGTCACTACTTATACAATTTCGACTTCGGTATTCCGATATATTAATACCATCCGTTAACGCAGAGGGCAGCACAACGCGTAACAAAGAAAACTTTCTACAGTAACTAGTAGATACCTCTGTTTGTAAATCTAGTGACCTTCTTTCCCCTACTGAGAAGTTATTCAAATGGAGTATAGTGTTCAACTGCGTTTAAAGTTCATTTAGTTGTTATTTAAGTATAATTTTTAAAATGACTTAAAAATCCCAAGAAATAAAGCAAAATTCCCTATTTCCCCAATTCCAAAAAAATCTGTAGATCTGGAATCACTGTTTCTAGGGCTGCGCCTCACCTTAGACAAATTGTGCTGCCCTCTGTTAACGGATTGTATTAACATATCAGAATACGAAGTCGGAATTGTATAAGTAGTGACATCTATTACAGAAAAGGCAAACGACGAAAACAAAGATGACCACCGGTCGCTGAATTACAAGTGGAAGTGGATTTTATTTGTGGAAGGGTGAAACGGGCGGTGACTATGAGACGCCTTCATTATAGCCATCCTTCTCTATCGCATGGATTTCTATGACTTACTTTATCGTTCTCACGTAACGGCCGATGAACCATGGGGACTTTCCGACCCTGTATAGGTACTCGTATTCTATACAATAACGCTCTTATTAAAAAAAACATAATTATAAACACACACAGATAATGAGTGCATGAGTTATATTTATTCCCACATTAATGCACTGCATTGTCTTTGTACATATAAATAAATATTTGTCATTGTCATATAAATAAAACAAACAATGGTATTAAAAATGAGATTGGTAAAATGAAAATGATATAAATTATATTCGCGAACTTACAAATTTGACTGCATCGCTGGAAATGTATTTATATTCTACTAGTAGTTCTAGTATGTTTCTCTACTATTTTCGAGAATTTACTATTTTTATCATAAAAACAATTTAGTAATATTAAAATTAGTTTTATCAAATGTTTTTGATTTTTCGTTTTATTAAAATGATGATGCCTTTCCTCGGCATCTCATTCTTTCAACCTGAATGCACTCTTTCTGTTGACATTAGCTTAGACGTTTACCATACATATCCTCTGTGTACTGTTCTATGGTTTTCATTTATTACATAATGAAAAAAGGCGTGAAATAAAATTTAGCACATGGCTATTGAAAAAGTATTCAGGACATTTAATTTTGTCTATTAATACATCCTTACATCAATGATTTTTTTCACTAGGTCAATGCTTCAAGGAAATATAGCCTTTCCTTTATGTCTTGGTAAAATAAAGATAAATTAAAGAGGCAGTAAAAGAACGCGCCTTTGGTAGAACAAAATACATTTTTATGAATTATATGAGTATAACAAACGGATAAAGTTTCGAAGAAAATGTACAGGGTCTCCGGGAAAATGTGGGAAATCTCTCGGGTGCAAATAGAACATGAAAAAAATAAGATGATAAGTTCCTATAAATTTTTTTCATACAGGCCTTCCCAACGGAGATATGTGTCCCTGATACGCTGCTGGAAATCAGTTTTTCTTGTATAACTTTTAAAGTGGTACTTAATAAAATTTAATACAAATTTTATGTGATGGACACTAGTAAGGACCTCTTAAAATAGTGTCCTTGAAACATATTTAGCTTTTTTATTTTACCAGGGGCGGGCTAAGCTTTATAACTTAATGCCTAAATTTTTAACACCCTGTATGGTAAAGACTTTAAAATAATAAATCTGGGAAGCTGCAATCTTAGACTAAAAAAAGGTAGGTAGGTACTCTTGTTTATTGTCGTTAAAATGAACCGTTTACGAGAAAAAGAATAATAAACGAATTCATGTAATATTTTTAATAAAAAGGGGCATGATTCCTATTTTTTTTTTCGACAACAAAGTGACCTCGCTGACTCATTGATCCTTTACTTCGTTATTAATTTAGCGATTTTTGGATTTCGTGGTGAATTTAATTGTAAATTAATTCGAAAGGTTATATCACGAATCACGACAGATTTCCTAATAGTGCTCTGCCAAACCAGAAGACATTTCTGTCAACCAACTTCTAAGGGAGAATGGTGGGCGATTCCAGTTAATAAGGTAATACATATATTATTGACTTTCTTCATATTTGTAGGAATATTTGGAAAAAATAGTACTGATGCTGGTCTGAGAAGAACCGTAGGTACGCCGCAATTAGAGGAAAATATTTTAGCTGTAGAAGACACTCCATCAACGATCACTCGAAAATTATCAGCACAGTTTAATACATCGAAAACAATAGTATATGAAGTTCTTCAAGAACAGCTGTTATAACCATACCATCTGCAAAAAATACACGAACTGATTCCTGAAGATTTTCCTCGTAGAATGCAGTTTGCAAACTGGCTATTAGATAAGCAACGAAATAATGTAAATTTCATTAGCAGTATTAATCCTTTTCACGGATGAAGCAAGGTTTACCAAAAATGGTATCACCAATTTACAAAACACACAATATGTATGGACTGATGAAAATCCTCATGCCACTATTATTTCACATCATCAACTCATCAACATCAGTTCCAATCAATTAACATGTGGGCAGGAATCACTGGCAATTTTTTATTGGATCATTGCCCGAACGATTGAATGGACAACTTTATTTGGAGTTCCTTTTGAAAGATTTAAAAGAACACTTACCTACCAATTGAAACCCGCCGAAACATGTACTTCATGCACAATGGGAATGGGGTACCACCTCATTTCAGCGTTGGTGTTCGGGAGCATCTGAATAACGTTGTTCTAAATTGTTTTGTGAGTGGACTGTATATTTGTTGGGTTTTTATCGAGTTCTTGTATTAAATAGTTCAAAATTCAAATTATCGAGACATTTATTATTTTTATTTATATTATTGACAGAAAGTGTTTCCTAGTTACATACAGCTTACTATTTTAATTAATAATTATTTTATAGATTTTAAAACTAAGTAAACAAACGTCTATCCAAACCGTTGGATATAGGTAGAGGAGGACCTATTGCCTGTCCTCCTCGATCTCCCGGCCTAACGCCTCTGGATTTTTACCTGTGGGGACACCTCAAACAATTGGTGTATTTCATTCCGGTCGACACTAGGGATGAACTTCTACAGAGCATCATGTTTCACTGTGATGTGATGTGATAAGGAACAATGCTGGGTTATCGTGGTGGGTACAGCAGTCCTCAATTCGTCGTGCCCGCGTGTGTGTCATTGTCAGACTTCACGGAGCCCATGTTGAACTTCTTATGAAGTTTTTCAATAATTTCATTAAGGTGCCTCCTGGGACACCGCTGCGTTTTTTAATTTTGTATTTTTTCGGATTAAATATCTTGAAATTAAACTTATTTCCTGTTGTTTGAATTACTTTCGTATCGCACTTTGTGGTCGAGAAAAAAAAATAGAAATCATGTCCCTTTTTATTAAAAATAAAACATGAATTCGTTTATCATTCTTTTTCTCGTAAACGGTTCATTTTATCGACAATAAACAAGTGTACCTTTTTTTTAATCTAAGGTTGAAGCTACCTAGATTTATTGTTTTAAAGTCTTTATCATACAGGGTGTTAAAAATTTAGGCATTAAGTTGTAAAGCTTAGCCCGCCCCTTGTAAACTAAAAAAGCTAAATATGTTTCAAGGACACTATTTTAAGAGGTCCTTACTAGTGTCCATCACATAAAATTTTTATTAAATTATATTAAGTACTTTAAAAGTTATTCAAGAAAAACCGATTTCCAGTGGCGTCCTTCACGGACACATATCTCCGTAGCGAAGGCCTGTACGAAAAAATTTTATGGGAACTTATCATATGTTTTTATCTTCTATCTGCACCCTCTATCTTTTAGCGAAATCGGCAATTTATTTATTTTTCTGAGATAACTTGGCGAAATTTTTATCTATGATTAGCTACGTTCGCTCAACCGATCCCGGCCTAGTTCAGAACACATGTATGAAGCACAAACACAGTTTGAATTTCGGACGATCAAATTTAAGCTGCGCTTGCGTGCGATGGTTAAGCTCATCCTAAACCGGAAGAGATACGGCGAACAAACCTATTAAAATCTAACTTTTGGTGTAAAGTACATTATTTTTCAAATTTTAGGATCAACATGGTGTCAAGAAATGATATGGATAATTGGAAATAACTTAGACTTCGAAACTGCGAAAAATACTTTGCAGCAATTCAGGGCACCTTTAATTGAGTAAGAATATTTTCTTTCCACGATCGTACAGGGTGTAACTAAAATATTCGGCAAAACTTTTAAGAAGCATCAAGTCTTTTTAAATTAGATACAACAGATATTTAAACTATCTCTGTTTATATTGCTGAACTGCTATATAAGAGTTGTGAGAAACTTGTTAATTTTTCTAATAGTTACCTATTACAAAAATATCGTGTTACTGTATAAATCTGATATTTTTAATGTATATTTGCCAGAGTACATATATTTGTTACGTAATAAATGTCGCATCGTGTGGATGATGCATATATCGATACATTAAAAAGCACATCTTCCAAATATTCACCAAATTTATACAAACTGCACTCATTTTGTAATTCATTCAGGGGACGGTAGATAAAAACACATAAAAGAAAACGAATCTTCCCGAATGTACAAACACTACTGTCAATACTTCAAGCAAGTTCCACTGTGTATTGCTCTCTGTATTCGTAAAAAATGACAAGCAAGACGGACGGATGGTATTTATAAACATCGTGTGTATAACATTTAGAAATATTTGAGGAGATATTTGTCATATGTATGCTCATATGTCACATCGCTCGCAATTTTTTTGTCTTCAAAATAAGTACTGAAGACAACAAAACTGTGATACTGAATTCATTGATTTCTAGATAAATTACAAGATGTTATAATGTTCCAAATTGTCGTGGAGCAATTTTTGACAGTAACAATAATAATTTACGGAATGACGTTATCCATAAATTAAATCTGGAAAACTCTTTTGGACACAATATAGGAAGTTTTTTATTAATTTGTATGGTCTAGATCAAGGTAAAATACTGGACCGCCAAAATTTTTTGAAAGTATAAATTACTCAAATAAATTATTTAAAAAATGTTTTTTTACGTTTAAGTGCCAATCTTATCATTTTTTCTAGTATTTTACAATGGTGTGAGTGTGTGAGTTCTTAATAGTTAGTAAGCAGATTAAATTTGACTCCAAATTAAAATAAAAAAATAATTTGAATTTTTTATTTGGACCGCGTTAAAAATTTTCAAAAGTATCCGGACCCTACCTAAAATTACTTGCCGACCCCTGGTCTAGATGTCTAGAAATTTAGTTACACTCTGTATACTCGTAATATTAATTTCTCTTCATTAAAGACGATTCTATCTAAAACAAATATCAACATTTTAGAACCGTTAACAATGAAAAATATAACGTTAACAGAAAAAAAAACTGTACAAAAAATTTTTGTAATCGTTTTGTTTGTTTCTAGGGCGTCTGCAAGTTTGTACACATTTGCTGACCTTTTTAAAGAAAACTTTACTGATTCTGTGGAATACGTCAACAATTTTCCTTCTCCAAGATTTATAAAAACTCACCTAACGTATCGTTTGCTACCTAGCGAAATTCGTAAGGTAAAGCCAAAAGTGAGTATACTCCGCAAATCTTTCTAATTTAATTCTGAGGTTTTGAATTTTTTTAGATAATATATTTAATGAGGAATCCGAAAGATGTGTGCGTTTCTTACTACTTTCACTGCAAAGTCTTACATGGTTTTAACGTAGATTTCGAGCTATTCTGCGAACTGTTCCTAAACAACGCCGTCTGCTATGGGGGGATTTTCGACCATTACATGGAATTTTGGAATATGCGTCACGAAAGCAACATTCTCATCCTACGATACGAGGATATGGTTTCGGATACCAGAGAAGCAGTAAGGAAAATAGCTAAGTTTATGGAAAAATCGCTTTCCGAGGACGATATCACTTCTATAATCGAGTTTTTGAGTTTAAAAAACATGAGAAAAAATAGAGGTTGTAATATGGAGCCTTTTGTGGAGAGCAAAAATGGACCGGACTTTTACAACAAAATCGGTATTCATTTTGTAAGGCAAGGAAAAGTTGGGGATTGGAAAAATTACATGTCTCAAGAAATAACTAGAAAGTTTGATGAATACATCGACAAAAATACTAGAGAAACTGGACTATCCTTTGATTAAATTTCTTTAAATGCTTTTAAATACTTGTTAATGTTTGTACATTTATTTTTTTTAAACTGGTGTTCTGGAAATAATTGGTTAGAATTTAGGGAATATTCATAAAACTAATGAAGTTATACAGGGTGGTCGCGACAAAAAAGTTATGTCGTTTTTAACACATTCAATCTACTGCAGCTAGCGCCCTCTATGAACTTTAACCAAAATGTTAACAGATTTCAATTCCTCTACTCAACGAACTCCAATCCCCAAAATTTGTGAGGATATTTGCATTTGTTAAGGAATAAATTAAAAAAAAAAACTGAAATAATATTTTACATTTAACACCCTGTATCTCTTTAACTATCAACTTTTGGACTAAGGTAAGTTCGGCTAAATCGCAATATTTTTACTTGGGTAATCTACCCATGAATTTTGGCCCATTACGTCGCGACCACCCTGTATACCTCAGTTACCTTTTTAACTACTATAACTTTTTCCAGTTTAGTGTTTCTTTTCAAACGTAATGTTTTGAAGCAATCCTAAGAATACTAAAATGTACCATTTTACAGTACAACGCCCGGTACTTTGAGTCTCGGTTAAATCATGATTAACTGATCAGGCGATTAGACTACATATACTGATTTATTTTATACAGTATATAATCACAGTCTAATGGCCTGATAAGTAGTCGTTTCTTACAAACGGAAAAATTATAGACTTGGAACAAGAAAACCTTTTTGTAAGATTTTCCATTGATCTTTTACTATCAAGTTTAATTTTTTTAAAAACTGCACATAAAAAGTTATGGTAAAGTTTCTAATCAACAAGGGTCATTTAAATTTCTCGAGCTACGCTATTGGGATCTGAAGAGATACAAGAGGTCGATTGATTTGCAATGAACACCGTTACATCTACGCTCGAGATAATCTGATCCCTGATTCGTTGAATAAAATTTTAAAAATTATGTGTGAATGTAAATGTAAAACTAATGTTTAGATTTAATTTAATCTGTAGCAGTTTGTGATGGGAAATAAAATATTTATAAAAGATAAATTCAATTTTATTTGTGTTTGGACAAGAACTTTCATTGATAAATCTATAAAATATTTCCACAAAAAAAATAAATTTATTATAATAATATAGTCAGTACCTACACTGTGTATACAGGTTCGGAAAGTCCCCATAATTCCCATATGGTACATCGGCCGTTACGTGAGAGCGATAAAGTAAGCCATAGAAATCCGTGCGATAGACAAGGATGGTTACATTGAAGACGTTTCATAATCTGAATAGTCACTCCCACTTCTAACCCGAAACGGGCCTTTACTTTGTCGCTCTCATGTAAAGGCAGATGTACCATGTGGATTTTCCAGCCCTGTATAATTGACTTATGTAAGCAAGCATAAAAATGGGCGATTTGGACATGGCTTAAAAATACATTATAAATGATTACTTTCCATTTACGAATAATGAAAATACTATTATAGTCACTTAGTTAAAGGGGTTTAAGGCTACGTTAAGTGAACGGCCTGACCCGATCACTAAAGTTGTAACTCAAAATCTAACCAATCGACTACACAATCTTTTTACAATCATCTCCAGAACATTTTGTTATTATTGTTAATAAAATAGTCTATGTCTGGATCCACATTCATGCGTGATCACCGGTCCGTTGTAACCTCGTGACCATCAACATCCAATCCGTTTTGATCTTGACGTAGTGTCTTTCCGGACGCATTTTTTTTAACTTTTGCATTTTGAGGATAGTATTGTAGAAACATTTATGAGTACCTTGTATAATCAATCTACTTTGATATAAAAAAATTTACATCTTCTCCAAATGTTTGTTGTGTAAAAAATATAAAATATTACTTTTTGAAATACTTATGAGCAATATTTTTCTTAGAGTTTATTTGCAGTTTTGAAGTTAATTTATACTATTACTTTTTTAGGAGAAAAATATTGTGGGACACGTAAATACGCCCGAATCAAACAATAATCGGTGAACTGGTAGAACAGAAGAACAGAAAAGAGAGGAGTAAAATAAAATATTCATGAATTCATGAATACAGAAGAAACACCCGTTCAAACCGTTACATGAATGCGTGGAAAAGAGAAGAAACGATATTTTTATCTTTTTAAATACTCGTCTTAGAAGGCTGCGCATGCCCATTTCGTTTGTTCTAGCTCTAGTCGGGTGGGGATAAAAAGAGCAATGGAAGAACAACTCCACGGAGTAGAAAAGCGGTGCATACTTTTTGTGATAAGTGCATTATTTTAATTAAAAGAGTGATAACAACCGTTGACTAACATAAATTAAGTATCCTCGTGTCTAGTTAAGATGGCATCCGACGAAGAAGTCGAGGAATCTTTTGCCGGTAAGTTTGTTTTGTTTAGCTTTGCATAGGTGCGAACGTAAGCCGACTTCAAACTCATGTGTTTACTTTTAAATACTTAATTTTGACCCAAATATTTATACAAAACGCTTCCCGGATGTACATAAATTCATCTAGAATCTACGCGTACTGTTAAATTTGCCGAAAATGCCCAAAAAGCGCATAATTATTACTTGATAATCAGATATATTAGTCCGCGGGGGAGGGGGAGGTAGATTTTCATTATTTTTGTGACAGCGCGCGGGCATATCCTGACCCTTAACAAAATGGAGGACATCAAACAAAGAGATTGGCAGATTGCAAATTATATAATTGCACCACAATGCATATCTAGCGTTTTGGGGTTAGAAATTTCATATTTTCCCTCCAAAATAATGTTATGGTGACACTGACCACTGTCCACATGGCTGGCACGCGTATTAATAATTCTCGAATTTTAGGGGAAGAAGATGCCCCTGAAGAAGTGCCTGGCGGAGACCAAGTGGAAAACGAACCCGACTCCGAAGATGCGGCCCCCAAGGGAGGGGTAAGAGACTTAATTAATAATTAAAATTAATAAACAGGAAATATTTATTTTTAAATATGTGGTCTTTAATAATTGTTAGGAAGATGATGATGATTATGAACCTGAGGATGGCCGTAAGAAAAAGAAGGGAAAGAAAAGGAAAGCGAGGGGGGAGGAGAAGAAAGGCAAGAAAAAGAAGAAAAAGCGAAAAAATGATAGTGGAGATGTAAGTATTTTAATATTTCTGACAGAAATGCATTTATTATTAGTCCATATATATTTTTTTGTTACTGTAAAATGGGCCTATTTTTTGATAAGATACATTACTAAATACTAAATATTATATAAATATGTCCAAAATTTTTAAAAATAGAAGGTTGGAGTCATTTAATTTTGCTTGTCTTTAATTGCGTTAGTATAAAATTTACATAAAAAAAGTTATCAAGCAAATAATGTGCTACAATTCAGTCCTCCCTCCTGCGTTGGGTTTACTGTGACACAAATAAGAAGTCCAATGGGGATTCGGAATGTTATGTAGGTTTCAAATCCCAAGATCTATCCCGATAGTCCCCATATGATCCCAAAATAAAATTTCCTATTTCGCTTCCTTATTGACAACCTCTGAGCAGCTTGAGAATGCTTGTTCAGATTTTTAGATTATTGTTTATAATAAGAGCATTATTTAGTTCAGGTTAACTGTTAAACTTTGATTTGAATTTATAAAATTTAAAAATTACTTAACAGATGTTTTTTTTTGATAGAGTATTACCCGTTTCCAGTTAAATTTCTGAATGCTGGGATTCAAATCTTTAATAAATATAAAATATAATAAATAATTCTAGATAGGTACTTATAAAAATAATTTTGTATTTAGAAGGCAAGTGGTTTTAATATGTTGCTATAATTTTGAAGTTCTAAAAAATATAAAATTGTGTTATGTAATACAAGATGATGCTAAGAGATTATAGAATAATATACAGTGTGTTCACAAATAGAGTTGAAAAAAAGGAACAATTTTTTTATCTCATTTTATGAAAAAGTTGTTCATGTTAAAAAATGTTGAGTCTATACAGAAATTATTGGGAATATGACAGTTACATTTAATTTAAAAAATGTCTCAAATTTAGAATCAATCGCAATTTTACAACTCGGTGATTTAACAATTAAAAAAAATATTATCTTCAAACTTTGTATATCGACATAAAAATTATTTTGATGTCTTATATGAAAAGGAACTTTAAATACACAAAAAATAAGTTTCTTACTTTTGACAAAGCCTCCTTAATAGCGGTGGCTGATATTTTAAGCATGATGGTTGTTCGGGATGATATGCTGTGACCTATGTGTCTGATCGCCACCAGTTACAAAATTACCTTTCACTAACTGTAGTTAGGAATCTTTGATCTGCCCTTGTTGTTCTCGGGCTAGGCTCAGTGGGTGCGGACCTGCTATCAAAACCTTGGCCCTGATGTTCATTCCAGTTCTTGTTGATTCTATAAGCCGCTAGGGATGGCACAACTCCTCAGATAATAGTGAACCTTTGATATATGCCCTAGCAGCATCTTACTATCGCATTTCAAATATTTCACTGCTCTTCACTGCTGGTATCTTCAGTGGCGACTCTGTAAATGCTCCGCCGTGATTTCTGTAACTGTCGGCGAGCAGTTACATAGGCCCATAGTATAACAACCCGGAAACCCATCGTACTCTGAACAAAGTCTACTTAATTTTTCATGAATAAAAATATACAACAAATTACTATGTACCTAATCATACAGAATTGTTTCCCAAAATGCCAAAATTTGGGCTTAAAATTTTTTTCGTCATCACAGGTTTTGACAATATGTGGACACACGGGGTATGTATATGTTAGAAAAGGTTAATTTTTGTGTTTCTTAACTGGCACATGTGTATTATTGAGTTTTAAGGATAAAATCAATTACATTTTTAGTAATTCCTTTGTAGAGGACATCCTGTTTATGCTGGTCTACTTACAACAATATTATTCTAGATTTGAACAATTGTAGAATTTTTTAATAGGAATTACTTTTTTTATATAAAATGCGAAATAAATCGTTGGATACTTATTTTGAACTTATGTTTGTTCTTTTTATGCAGTTAATATTTCCCGAAAAAACTGAACTAATTTTCAACTGATAAAAAGAGTACAAGAATCATTTAGAACGAATTCATGAAGTTTCAAAGTAAACTTGCTAGTATCTATTTATCATTACCATATTCTCTGTCACAAAGTAATACACCAATAATAAAAAAGTAGGTCCATTTTACTTGCAATGTAATATTTTTTAAATAATGTAGGTATGTTAAAGTAAAGTATCATCATTACATTTAAGCCCCAAGTTAATAAAATCTACGTTTGAAAATTTAACAATCCAATTTTTTTTTTTTTTGAAAAGGAAAGTGATTTTGGAGACGAAGACAATGGTGATTCAGATTATAGCAGTAGTAAAAAGTCGAGAAAATCGAGGGGTTCCACTAAACACAGTTCTGCTCCTGCCACTCCGGCGGCAGAATCGAATACATCAAGTGGAGGTGAGTTAGTTTGAAACATATTTTTAAATTACTCAGTTTTAGTATAAACTAATCTAAATCAATTCATTGTGGTTATTTTAGGGATGCCCACTATAGAAGAGGTGTGTTCCACATTTGGATTAACAGATGTGGACCTGGATTACACCGAGACCGATTTCCAAAACCTGACAAGTTACAAATTATTCCAACAGCACGTTAGACCTCTTCTCGCTAAGGAAAATCCGAAAGTACCCATGTCTAAGCTGATGATGTTGGTGGCTGCGAAATGGCGTGAATTCTCCAACATAAATCCAAACCTTCAAACAGAAACTGAACGAACTGAACCTTCAGCTCCGTCAACATCCACATCTGAAGAAGGAGGTTACTCCAAACCAAGCCGTTCTAGAGCATCCAAAGAAGCCGCACAAAAAATCGTAGAGGTACTGTTAATCGACGATAATATATCTAATTATTATTCCCATCTGGTATTTTTAGGCTGATTCTGAACCATTTGATGACGACGATGAAGACGAAGAGGATGATGACGGAAAAACCAAGAAGAAACGAAGTTCTAGAGTAAAGAAAGCATCTAAAAAGGCGTCGAAGGTTCCGACACTAAAAATCAAATTAGGAAAGAGAAAACGAGGAAGTTCGGTAAGTATAACTTGAAGAAGAGGCAAACTTAGTCTTACACTGACTGTTTTTTTTTTAGGATGAAGATGGCGATATGAGCGTTGGTGCGTCGGACAGAGATTCGGACGCCGAATTCGAACAGATGCTCCAAGAAGCGGAGGAACCGAAAACTAACGAGGCTACCGGCGACGCTTCTCAACCTGCCGAGGGCGGCGGTGAGGAAATGCCGCAACCCAGACGCAAGGCCAAGACGAAAATCGGGAATAAGAGCAAGAAGAAGAAAAAGGTCAAAAGTGGCAAGAACGAAGAGGAAAATTGTGATCACCAAGATTATTGCGAAGTTTGCCAACAGGGAGGAGAAATCATTCTGTGCGACACCTGCCCTAGAGCGTATCACTTGGTATGTCTGGAACCAGAACTGGAGGAGGCTCCGGAAGGCAAATGGAGTTGCCCGCATTGCGAAAATGAGGGACCCCCGGAACAAGACGATGATGAACATCAAGAATTTTGCCGTGTCTGTAAGGACGGTGGTGAATTGTTGTGCTGTGATTCTTGTACTTCAGCTTATCACACTCACTGTTTGAACCCTCCCTTAACGGAGATTCCAGACGGTGACTGGAAATGCCCGAGATGCGGTTGTCCGCCTCTTATTGGTAAGGTCGCCAAAATCTTGACATGGAAATGGGTTGAACACACAAGTAAAAAAGAGGGAGAAGAACCGAAAAAATCCAGGCACAGAGAGTTTTTCGTCAAATGGCATGAGGTAAGAAAAGACTTGCTACATGAACAGTTTTTCAATTTCGTTTTGACGTTTTACAATCAATTCGTGGGATAACGAGATGCAATTTGTTTGGGGGTTGTTTAAAGACGTCGGGCCTGTGTTCGTGGAAATGGAGATATTTTTGAACATTTACTCAAATAAAATCATTAAAAATTACTTTTTTCCGTTGAGCTTCGTGCCCCGACGTCCTTCCTTTGTCCCTTGGGGGTATTTCGGTGGAAGCTTCTCCGCGTTTTCCTAGATAAATTTTCATTTTCCCGGGGCTCCTAGACAAGAACGGCAAATTTTCGTTGTGGGTGAGAGACAGAACCCGACGGGAACGACCACCCACGGACGTTTCGAGGGTCGATTTAAGGAGGTTCGATACCAAAAGAAAAATGGTAAGAATGTTTTCAAAGCAATTGAAATCTGTTAATAAATATGCAAACTGACTTGTGTAAAAATATCAGATCGATTGACAACGTAGTTTTTTTTGAAAAATGAATTTAAAAATTATGCTCTTTTACACAGGCTCTTATGGGAGTTGGGAAAAAACTTTAATCAAACGTGAATATTGCTCTTAAAAATGGTTAGGATCGAGAAAATAAAATTGTAATTAAAGAATTAAATATTACTAAACATTTTAAAACAATAAAAATATGCACTTACAATGTAATTATTGAGATAATGGAATGAATAGATAACGTTTTGACAAATTTGAACAAACATCTGATCCAATGAAAGGAAATATGGCAACATTGTACGCTGTATTTAATGCTTCGACTGATGCGTTATATTTGAATAGCTCAATTATAGATTATAAAATTATTCCAGTCGAAAATATATGTAGTAATAATTAATATTAAATAAATTTTTCGTGATCTAAAGCAATATACTAGCAATTTGAAACAAAAATTGAAAGGATCTCTTTGCAAAACGAACGGTTTAGTTGTTGTCATAATCTTCAATTTGACAAGTCGACGTCTCACTATCATACATTGAACTTCTTGATAGTTATCATATGGATTCTCGGTTTGCACATTTTATTTTTTTCTCATCAATCCACATTCTGTTTTATACTCATTTTACACTTTTCAGTCATTACTTTTCCTTTGTACCTTGGTTGTTCATTCATGTTTACGGAATTCGTGCAAAGTTGACAGTAATGACAGTTGACCCAACTTTTACCACCACGCCATGGCAATGTTGCCAGATTTCATCCATAATTTTACAAGCTCGTAATGAATAAATAGACGCTTTTATTCAAATAAATAGTGAACTGACGTGTATTAAACACGAAAAAAATATGCAAGCTAATATGTGTTGTATAAATTTCATTCTAAATAGAATACTTAGTTCGCTGAAATTAATTTATGTAAGGTTGGTACTGCAACAAGACTCCCGTGTATAAACATAGGCATACTCTCCGCACCGCCCGCCCCGTAAGAGGTGTATCGAACGTCCTTAAAATACTAAAGGCTTTTTTCCGAGGACCAAACGAGGGTTTGCTCAGCTTTTATGTGCGAGTTTCGTCCTTTCTTCGTCACCACGGGACGTTTTCGAAGGGTATTTTTTACTTTTTAACGCCCAAATTTGCTTTTTAAAAAGGTTCTGTATCTTGCATCTCTCTCGCGAAACCCCAATATTTTCGCAACATTCTCTCTCTTCTGTATCGCCCTCAACTTTTATTAGGTCAAATGTAACAAAATTTAAGACGAGATTAAGAATATTTTGATACAAACTGTCACCGCAGTAGAAACGTCAGAATTGTCCGATTTCGTCGTTCCCAGGGGCGGCAGTACGACGATGGGCGATTATTTTTATGTTTTATACCGTTCCGAGTCCTTCGCCGACGATTTTACGGCAGAAAACTGCAATTTTTAACATTACGAAAATGCTTGTTTACTTCGGCTATGAACAGGAATTCAAATACCGATACGGACAAACTTTGTCTAGAGGCAATGATTGCCTCAGTGATAAAATGGTCGCGTTGCGACCTGGAGGTCGACGGTTCGAATCTCGCACTGGATCCTTAAGAATTTTTTTTACTTATTGCTGTATTATACCTTCATTATGGTGTTTTCTTTTTGAATCTTTCCATAAGAAGAAAATATAACTTTTCAAATATATGTATACACAGGATGTCTAAAAACATTACGTTGAATTTCGAATGGTTGAGAGATAATTATGAAGTTACGATGTTGATGACTTTTATATGCAAATTAAAAATATTTCTTGAAGTTTAACGCCCTGTATCTTTTTAACGAAGCGTCCTAGATAAAAAACCATATGAAAAACTCACCTTAAAATTCACCAAAGAATACGAGGTTTCATTTTTGGTCACCATTTGTGAATCACCCTGTATATTCTCGTTGTTCCCGCGTTATTGTGATAGCACAAGTTCATTGTTTTCATAAATGCAATCACTATTTTAAAAAATGCATAGAAGAATAAACAATTAAAAAAAAAACGCTTTTATCACACACATTCAACACTCATAAATATAAAAAAATTATTAAACCGATTGTCTAATACTAAATAATTTTTCTCTTGTTTTACAGTTATCTTACTGGCATTGCAGTTGGATAACAGAGCTACAATTGGACGTATACCACCCGCTAATGTTCCGCAGTTACTACAGAAAATACGACATGGAGGAACCACCCAAATTGGAAGAACCGATGGACGAGTCTGACACACGCTGCAACAGGCTAGTAAAGATGGGAGGCACGCAAAATGATGAAGAACTGGAAGAGAAGTACTACAAATACGGCGTGAAGCCAGAATGGCTCATAGTCCATCGGGTCATCAATCATCGCACCATGCGAGACGGCAGAACTCTTTATCTTGTCAAGTGGAGAGAGTTAACTTACGATCAGGCGACGTGGGAGGAGGAATCCGATGATATTCCGGGGCTTAAGCAAGCTATTGAGTATTATATGGATTTGAGATCGGCGTGTATGAGTGGGGGCGGTAGCTCCAAGAACAAGAAAGGCAAAGGCAAAAAGATCAAGAGGGATCTTATCGATGACGATGATAGAACTACTCCGTAAGTAAAATTGTCGTACGTACGAGTTTGTACATATTGGGCCAACTAAACAGCTTAAGGCGCATTTTAATATCAGTTTAACTCTTTCAGGCACAGAAATTATATTAATTTTTTTACTCAAGCGTCACAAAAAATTAAACTATAGCTTTTGTGAATTATAATGATTTTATTGTAAAGAATACTTAAAACTAAATACATTACAGCTGATTTTGTGACCCTGTGTTAGCTCACAGACTCCTGAGGGGGGGGGGGGGTACAGGGTCTGTAAAACTATGGCTGAAGGGAAATGATTGTTAAATAATTTTTAAATGTAAGTACTTAAAAAATTCTGGTACAAAATATGTACCACCAAGACCTGGAGGAATAAAAAACGGTGGTACATTTTATGCACCACTGAGACTGAAAGAGTTAAGAGATTTTAAGTAATTTATTAATATTTATTTGAAGTTTATCAATATTTTTTTGTTGTCAAACAACTTCAATTTGTAAACATTTTTTATTTTTGTAAGGCATATGGATTCTGATGGGAGTAGTTCAAACGTCCTAAATACTTACGACCACAAATATTAGCCAAAAATAAAAAATACCCTGTATCTATTGTACATCAAGGCAGTTTCTACCAATTCTTGTAAATGGGGTCGTTTGAACTATTTCCTATCTCGCGAAATTGAAGAAATATCCCCAAAAGTTCATTGTAATTAATAATTTTTTTTTTTATTTTTCAGTCGCAGATATACGCCCCCTCCAGAAAAACCTTGCACTGACTTGAAGAAGAAATTCGACAAGCAACCAGCCTATCTGGACGAATTGGGCATGCAACTGCACGAATACCAATTGGAAGGTTTGAATTGGTTGCGTTACTCTTGGGCTAACGGAACAGACACCATCCTCGCTGACGAGATGGGTCTGGGAAAAACCATCCAAACCATAGTCTTTTTGTATTCCCTATACAAGGAAGGCCACTGCAAAGGGCCGTTCTTGATTAGTGTGCCCCTCTCGACCATCATCAATTGGGAGAGAGAATTCGAAACTTGGGCTCCAGACTTCTATTGCATCACTTACGTCGGTAAGAGCTTAAGTGATAATCCGATATTCTTTGTAACTGACTTTTATTTTTTTTTTTTTTCTAGGCGATAAAGATTGCAGAGCTGTGATCAGGGAAAATGAAATTAGTTTCGAAGAAGGCGCTGTTAGAGGCGGTCGTGCATCCAGAATAAGGGCAAGCTCCATTAAGTTCAACGTTTTGTTAACCAGCTACGAGTTGATCTCTATCGATGCGGCTTGCTTAGGGTCCATCGATTGGGCTGTTCTGGTCGTAGACGAAGCACATCGTCTGAAAAGCAACCAGTCCAAGGTAAACATTAAAACATTTGATCTAATACTATTTGGTCCTTCGAACCGGATATTTAATGATCCTACAAAAATTCTTTCAAAAAGCCATGTCCTCAGATATTCTAATCTAAACTAATTAGTGTAATGAATATTATAAGGAAAAAGGGATCAAATAATTACATCTTAAAAAAACATGGTATATTGAAGTGCACTAATTAATAATTGTCTCTGAGTTGGTTACCGTTTCTTGAATTGTACTCTCTGAATATTGATCCTTGGTGTTTCCATGGTGTTTGGTGAAATGAATAATGGTCCGAATATTTCGAAAATACTTCTTGTTGCATATTTTTGGGAAAGTTTCTGCACTCTGATGGATAAGTTGAATATTTGTGACGGTATACAGATTTTCATTAAAAAATAATAAAGATTCAAATTCAGTACAAGAAATTTAGAGGTGCATTTTTGAAGTCAAAATAAGCCTTTTTTTCCTACAAACGTGGGTCCACAAATGCTTAGTTTTCGATATACAGGGTGTTAAAGTTTTTTATTTCTATTTTTTAGGAATAATTTCCAAACAGATTTGAATGTTGGCATAGAACTTGGTGTACGGAAGTTTTTTAGGAGGCTAAATTTAAATATGTCATTGCTTTCGATGCTGCTTGTAGAAGGCGCCACCTATAAGGTTACGCTTGAATTAAATTGGCCCTAACTTTTTTGCTATCCTGTACATTGACATTTCGTATTAGTGTGTTTATTCCTCTATCAATTTTGGAATACTTGGTCAAAATCTCTCAGACCAACCATTTCCGAGATATTGGCTGATGAAGAGTTAAATATACACCATATTTTCAAGTTTTATTAACTATTTACAGTGAAAAATTTTTAAATTTATTTTCACCATCATCAGTAACGCAATGAATGATCTTAAATTACCGTTTTCAAGAAAATCATTGCTGACTAAACGGTAGTATTGTCATCAAAATACATACAGAAAAAAACATAGTAGGCTATGACTGCTTAGTTTGACAACTATTCCTAGAGGTTTTCTGTTGAAATCTAAGACTTGGGGAAAATACAGGCAGAAAACAGTTTATTACAAAAAAAAAAAAAACTAAATAAAAATACCCAAATTTATTGAACCTTAAAAATAATTTGATCGAAAATATGGTGCGCATTTAACTCTTCATCGGCCAATATTTCGGAAAGGGTTGTTCTGAGAGATTTCAACCAAGTATACCTGCTTAAAATTTCAGGGTTGCTTTCGTTGTGTAGCAAATAATGAAAAATTAAAGTATTTTTATTGAAAACAAAATTTGTGAAAAAGACGTGTTGTCGGGGCGAGCGTTCGCTGGAGAATCCCCTTGTGTGGAGTCAGTCGTATGTATCTGAGTAAGCATCTGGTCACCGGCGCCAATTCACCGTGGACCCTTCCTGGAACTCTGTTGCGTCCGAGCGGTGTCAGGCTGTCGCTCTTGACGTAATTAAAAATGGGTCACTTGCGGCATGTGTATCCACAAATTGATAGGGGAATAAAGCACTAATACGAATTGTCAATGTACAGGGTAGCAAAAAAGTTAGAGCCAATTTAATTCAAGCGTACCTTTATAGGTGGCGTCCTCTACTAGCAGCGTCAAAAGCAATATCATATTTAAATTTAGCATCCTAAAAAAAACCCCGTACCCCAAGTTTTATGCCAACATTTAAGTCTGTTTGGAAATTATTCCTAAAAAATCGAAATAAAAAACTTTAACACCCTGTATATCGAAAACTAAGCATTTGTGGACTCATGTTTATTATAGGAAAAAAAAAGTATTATTTTGATCTTAAAAATCCGTCCCTAAATTCTTTGTACGGAATTTTAAATCAGCCTGTATAGAAGGATAGGTTGTTCAAAGCATGAATGAGTGTTGGTCGATATTTATTTATTTCCAAATGGCCCATTGTTAAGTTTTGGTATAACTACTATTTGCCTTATTTTCCATTTACTGGGAAATATTGTATGTTGCAAATAAATCCAAGTTCTTTTTCTCTTAGAAGTCGTGATTATGTGTTTGATGGTATTCCCTTAGCATTTTTCTTTGTTTTAATTAATTTAAGAGTGTATGAAGGCAACATGTGGGAGAGTAATGTTTTGGGGTGGGGTATATTAAACTCTTGTGTTTTCTATTGATACAAGAATGAGGGTATCTTCTTCCGACAAATTTTTTAGGGGCTAGTGAAATTAAATCGGTATATAAATTCATCCAATTCTGAGACATTTTATCCAAAATCCAAACTAAATGGTCATAATTATGTTCTGCTTCTATATCTGATACTACTTCAATATTGGTAATAGAATCTGTCAACGAATATTTATATTATTGAAGTTTAGGATATTTATTTAGTTATTTATTTCAGTTTTTCAAAATATTGAACAGCTACAACATCACCTATAAACTTCTCCTTACCGGTACCCCACTGCAAAACAACTTGGAAGAATTGTTCCACCTTTTAAATTTCTTGAACGGACAGAAATTCAACGACTTGACAACTTTCCAAGCGGAGTTCGCAGATATATCCAAAGAAGATCAAGTCAAGAAGTTGCATGAACTTTTGGGGCCCCACATGCTGCGTCGTCTCAAAACTGACGTACTTAAAAACATGCCGACAAAATCCGAATTTATCGTACGTGTAGAACTGTCCCCCATGCAGAAGAAATACTACAAGTACATCCTGACCCGTAACTTCGAAGCTTTAAATCCGAAAGGAGGCGGCCAGCAAGTTTCTCTGCTTAATATTATGATGGACTTGAAAAAATGTTGTAATCATCCCTATCTGTTCCCGGCGGCAGCAGAGGAAGCTCCATTGGGTGCCCACGGCAGTTGGGATGTCCAACACCTTGTCAAGGCCTCAGGAAAGTTAGTGTTGCTGTCGAAAATGTTGAGGAAATTAAGAGAACAAGGCCACAGAGTGCTCATCTTCTCTCAGATGACGAAGATGTTGGATATCCTGGAAGATTTCCTGGAAGGGGAGGGTTATAAGTATGAGCGAATCGACGGCGCCATCACGGGTGGCTTACGTCAAGAGGCAATCGATAGATTCAATGCTCCGGGAGCTCAACAATTCGTATTCTTGTTGTCGACAAGGGCTGGCGGTTTGGGAATTAATTTGGCCACCGCAGATACAGTTATCATTTACGACTCGGATTGGAATCCTCACAACGATATCCAGGCCTTCTCGAGAGCCCATCGTATCGGTCAGGCCAACAAAGTCATGATTTACCGATTCGTTACCCGTAACAGTGTGGAAGAAAGGGTAACGCAAGTGGCAAAGAGGAAGATGATGTTAACCCACTTGGTGGTACGGCCTGGTATGGGAAAGGGGGCCAATTTTACCAAACAGGAGTTGGACGATATCTTGAGATTTGGTACTGAAGAATTGTTCAAGGAAAATGAAGGTAAGTTTACTTATTGGTCCTTCGAACAGGATTTTTTTTTTTGACATGTAGAACTAGAACTAATTTTATAGTAACTTCATGAAACTGTATTGAGTATCTGTCTTTCAAATTCCCTTTTTCTTTTAATATTTTTGTATATTATTTATTGTTAATGTGATTTCAGGGAAGGAAGATGAAGCTATCCATTACGATGACAAAGCCGTCAACGAACTGTTAGACAGATCGAAAGAAGGTATTGAACAGAAGGAAAGTTGGGCCAATGAATACCTCAGTTCCTTCAAGGTGGCCAGCTACGTCACCAAAGAAGGTGAGGCTGAAGAGGAAGTGGACACGGAAATTATCAAGCAGGAGGCTGAGAACACCGACCCAGCCTATTGGATAAAACTCTTGAGGCACCATTATGAACAGCAACAGGAAGATATCGCCCGTACCTTGGGTAAGGGCAAGCGTGTGAGGAAACAAGTCAATTATAATGACGGCGGAATGACTACCGATACCCGCGAGGATTCTACGTGGCAAGAGAATCTCTCGGATTACCATTCGGACTTCTCTGCTGGTTCGGACGAAGACAAAGAGGACGATGACTTTGACGAAAAGAATGACGGCGATCTCAGCAGGTAAAGGAATATTTTCTATATTACAATTTTGAAATATCCTAAATTTTTTGTGCTAATCCCACTTCTGATTTTCAACATTTCATTTTAGACGAAGCAGAAGAAGAATGGAACGTAAAGATGAACGAGACAGACCTTTGCCGCCCCTCTTGGCTAGGGTTGGAGGTAACATCGAGGTTTTGGGTTTCAATGCACGTCAAAGAAAGGCATTCCTAAACGCCATCATGCGATATGGCATGCCGCCTCAGGATGCTTTCAACTCGCAATGGCTCGTTAGAGACTTGAGGGGAAAATCGGAGAAGATATTCAAGGCGTACGTATCGCTGTTTATGAGACATTTGTGCGAACCCGGTGCAGATAACGCGGAAACGTTTGCCGATGGCGTGCCAAGAGAAGGTCTGAGCAGACAACATGTTTTGACCAGGATAGGAGTGATGTCGTTGATCCGGAAGAAGGTGCAGGAATTCGAGCACATAAATGGAGAATATAGTATGCCGGAGGTGATCAAGAAGTCGATCATGGATCAGAATAAGATCAGCATTACCCCGACTGACGGAGAAACTCCTAAGAGCACCACAACCAGCACAAGCGCTACTCCGGCGACTAGCGCAGCTCCCAGTCCGGCGCCCACTCAAGTCGATCCCGATAAGGACAAGGACAGTTCGATTGAAGAGAGTAAAGATGCCAAGTTGGAAAAGGAGGGTCTCTCTGAAGAAAAAGAGAAGACCGCTTCTGAAGAGATTAAGGAAGAATCGGCCAAAACAGAATCGACGGAGTCCTCGGAAGCCGACGTTAAGTCTGAGATTAAATCAGACGCAGATTCTGCATCTATCGCCAGTGACGAGAAGAAGGAAGAAAAAGAAGAGGACATTAAAAATGAAGAGATAGAGATAAAAGATGAAGTTAAAAAGGATGAAGATGAGAAGGAGAGTGAAATGAAGAAGGAAGAGGAAATTGAGAAGAAAGAAGAAAAACCAAAGATTGAAAAGAAGGAAGAAGAGGACGTGGTTGTCGTTGAGCAAGAGGACAAGGTAAAAGACCGTGCTTCTCATTAACTTTGGAGTTGTTATTATTATTTTCTGTTTCAGAAGGATAAGAGAGAGAGCGAACCAGAGACTAAAAAGAGATTCATGTTCAACATCGCCGACGGCGGCTTCACGGAACTCCACACTCTGTGGCTGAACGAGGAAAAAGCCGCCACCCCGGGTCGGGAATATGAAATCTGGCACAGGCGTCACGATTACTGGCTGCTAGCAGGCATCGTAACTCACGGCTATGGCAGGTGGCAAGACATCCAAGCCGATGCTAGGTTTGCCATCATCAATGAACCCTTCAAGATGGACGTTGGTAAAGGCAATTTTCTTGAGATCAAGAACAAGTTCCTGGCTAGGAGGTTCAAGGTAAATGGACTGTTTTGATTTAATTTAAAATAATGGTCCAGTTTTACAATATTTAATTAACTTAAAAAAAAATAAGATAATTAAAAATTGAAATAAAAACTCTACAAGTACTAGTTATCGTCATTCTGAAAATGAATTGTCAATTAATTTAACTGCCACAAGAGGGACAAATATCTTAATACAACCTAGTATTGGTTACGGGCATTGGCATTTCCAGACCTTTTAAAAAACGGAAGCTGTTTGAAAAAACTGTTCAAAATGAAAACAAGTTGTTCTATTTTACATTTTACTTATTTATTTTTTCAATGTAACTTTTATATATGTAAAATAATACAGGGTGATTCACAACTTATCCAAAAAAATTTGGGAATGCGGCATGAGAAATGGAGTCAATATTGTAAAAAAAAATTTTTGTAAAATCCTTATAGTTTCCGAGAAAAAAAAAATATTGAAATTGTAGTACTTTCAAGCATTACATCGTTGGACAACTGTAGTCTCTGGCGTCATTTACAATATGCGTGGGAACCATGTGTCCTCAGCGACTCCGAAAACCGAAATCCGATTTTACAATTGTGTTTACAATAGTTTTTTAGTAATTAGTGTCAAAACTGGCTTGCGTGTATAGCAACTCGGAATGGATGGATATTGTTTTAATTTGTAAACATTTGTTATGCTGAAGCATTTGTGTTAGTTCGTAGAAACTGAGTAAGACGGTCCCAAAAGTGTTACGTTAACATTAGTTGAATGATTTCCGGGCTGGTTGCCACGTCATCGATTTACAACTCTTGAAGTTTCAAGAGACATTGCTTTCTTCTTCAGAAATTACTCTGTAGGAAAAAAATTATCTTTTGAAGTGACAGTGTCAAAGGTATTGAATATGACTAGATTAATATCAATTGTTTTTTTTCCTTTTAAATCAGATTGAAGATATTTTGAATCACTTTATGTATTGAAATATACACAGGATGTAATGTTGTTTGTTGAATGGTAAGTGCTCTTAAGATTTTTTTATAGACATCATAACGAA
Organism: Anoplophora glabripennis; assembly: GCF_000390285.2. NCBI lineage: Eukaryota > Metazoa > Arthropoda > Insecta > Coleoptera > Cerambycidae > Anoplophora > Anoplophora glabripennis. Next base: position 58,028 of record NW_019416527.1, on the reverse strand, counting down.
CTCAAACACATCCAAAATTGTTAAGAAATGGTTTTGTGAGAATAATGTGCAAATTTTAATATGGCCGAGTTAGTCTCCAGATATGAATCCCATTGAAAAAATGTACCCAAGTATTTCATGAAATTCATTATAATGAAATTAATTCAAATATGGTTACCTCAATGGTATATGCAGCCAATAAGTTATCAATAATAAAGATTTCTGAACGTTTAATTATTTGTTTTTATTTTTTGTTTTGTATAGAGTATTTTGTAACATCAGAATTTACTTGGATTTATATTATAGCACTAAAACACTAACCCCGCCTTGTAGAGTAGTATCATTAGCAGCAAAACATCACGACTTACTTTCTCTTCACAGCTCCTAGAACAGGCCCTGGTGATCGAAGAACAGCTACGCAGGGCGGCATACCTCAACCTGACGCAGGATCCCAACCATCCCGCAATGTCACTTAATGCCAGATTTGCCGAAGTCGAGTGCTTAGCGGAATCTCACCAGCACCTCAGTAAAGAATCGTTGGCAGGCAACAAGCCGGCGAACGCCGTCCTGCACAAAGTGCTCAACCAGCTGGAAGAGCTGCTGTCCGATATGAAATCGGACGTGTCCAGATTGCCTGCTACTCTAGCGAGGATACCTCCTGTGGCGCAAAGGTTGCAGATGTCTGAGAGGAGCATCCTGTCTCGGCTGGCAGCCACGTCTTCATCTAATACTCAAACGACAAGTAAGTGCCATCGAGTTTTTTTTTAATTCTGGCTAAATTAAGACATAATAAATAGGTGTGCCTCGAGATTCTCATTTAGGGGCAGTTTTCTTTAATATGCTTTCAATGATATTCACAAGAGCTTCTCATTGTAAATTTTTACTGATAATTTGAAGTTATCTTGGATATCCACAAGATTTTTTTTTTTTTCATATACTTTTTAACAGTATTTTGACCCGCAGAAGACGATGGAGCCATCTGAAATTCTCCATCACGCCAGGATTTTTCTTTAACTTTAAAAAATAGCTCAAAATTGGTGAAAATCTCGATTATTTTTTGTTAAAATAGTTATTTTGAAATTAAAATACACAGACGTGTTAATAGGATCAAAATAAAAACTTTTATTCCTGCACTTTTTTCTCTAAAATACCTCCTTGTCGATTTTGAGCCTTATTAAAATGCCTATAACTCCTCAAGGATGCACTAGAGAAAAGAGTGGAAGAATAAAAAGTTTTTATTTTACTCGATGAATGCAAACCGTAAACTAATAAAAAGGAATAATCCGGGTATGCCGATATTTTAAAATTAAAGTGTGTTCAATGGGTTAAAAAGAGATTTTTAATTTTCTCTTAATAAAACCGAAATGAATAGGAATTATATTATTTTTTTAAGAATGTTCATTACTATTAAATTTTGCATTATTATCTAGTAGTGATAATTAAATATGGTTCAGTAAGATTAAAAAATAAAAATGGGAATATTCAATACAGTCTCAAAGTTGAGTCATTTATTTTAACAGCTGGTAAAAAAAGTCGATTTACCAAAAATCGTTTATATAAAAGTTGTCAAATAAAGCAATTATTACCAATTATTTAAAAAAATTGAAATTTAAAAACTTTATAATACAAACCTGATTTATTGTAATTTTCGACCAATCCGTTGTAAGAGCATAAATTGTTTGTATACTACTGATACTGGGTATGTATTTTTTTTTTGTAGTTGCATGGTTTTGAGTACACACTTTTCGATTTGACAGTGCTAAATAATGCGAGATATTGTTTTTGATTTGTGGGTGTTTTGTGCAATAAAAGTGGCACATGTTTATGAAAACAATGAACTAGTGGATATAATATTAACTTACGGGAAGTGTCAACAAAATGCAGCTGCAGTATGTCGCTTGTACGCGGAAAGGTTTCGTTTACGAAATTGTAAATTTAGTTATTACTGTTATTAGACTCTGCGATACAGGGTATTTAAAGGAACAACAAGGAACGCTGGAAGACCTCCACGCGAAATGGTGGAGATCGAGGAAGAAATTTTAGAAATTGTCGAAAATGACCAAAAACGAGTACTAGGTCCATGTTAGTAAACAAACTTTATCTTATAACTAAATTAGAGTCGCGGAGCCGGATGATTTCGTAAAAGAAACCTTTTTGTGTACAAGTGACATGCTGCGGCTGAATTTTGTTGACACCCCTTAAGTTAATATTATGTACACTAGTTCATTGTTTTCATAAACATGTGCCATTTTTATTGCACAAAACACCCACAAATCAAAAATAATATGCATTATTTAGTACTGCGAAATCGAAAAGAGTGTGCTGAAAACCGTGCAACTACAAAAAAAAAGACATTCTCAATATCAGTAGTAAACAAACAATTTATGTTTTTACAACGGAATGGTCGAAAATGACAATAAATCTGGTTTGTGTTATAGTTTACATTCTACGACTACATAGCTGGACAACTGTAGTCTCTAGCGTCATTCGCAATGCGTGTGGAGAGCCACGTGGCTTCAGCGACTCCGAATACTGAAATTGGATTTTGCTATCGTCGTTGCAATAGTATTTACCCGTTACCTGTGGTGTTTACAATAGTTTTTTTAGTAGTTAGTGTCAAAAATGGTTTGCGTGTATAGCAGCTCTGAGTTGATTGATATCGTTTTAATTTATGGTGAAGCATTTGTGTTATGGTGAAGCAAGACAACATTTGTGTTAGTTCGTAGAAACTGAGTAAGACGGACCCAAATGCGTTTACACGTTGGTGGATAAAATTTTGAACAATTGTTGTAACATCGGGTATGTCAAATGATTTTATTATTTAAAAACACAAATTAATTGTATTAATTAATAAAGGCAAAAGCTGTTGAATTTACCAATATAAAATAGGTGCGATAAAATTCTGTTTACATATTTCTTTCCTTGCGAAAGTTTTTGTCCGTTTTTATCACACCGTGATGCCGGTCGCATTGTTCGAGGTTGGGTTTTACAGTGGACCAGTTTCCAGTGACGTGCAGAAGTGTATTTTTAAATCATTTTCGAACTGCCCTTTTTGATTTTTTCTTTACAAAATTGTATTTGTAAGGGTCCCCTGTACATCCAGAATTTTTTTTTGGATAAGTTCTGAATCACCCTGTATAAACGATTTTTGGTAAATCGACTTTTTTATGAGTTTTACCAGCTGTTAAAATAAATGACAATTTTGAGAACACCCTAAACTTCCCATCTGGAAAATAAGGAAATTAAAAAAGCAAAGCAAAAAAAGCCTGAGACACTTCGACTTTTTTTTTTAAGAGGGACACGTGATGGTGTAAGTTTTGATATCCTGGAAGCTACCCCTTAGGAAAGGATGTAAAATACCCTTAAACTTTAGTAACGCCCTATGTTGAGTTGACACCTCATTTTAAAGCTTTTTCAATTCTGCTCATGACAACATACGACTTTTTAAATTTTGGTTTGGATATGACGATAAAATCATCACTTATATAGAATAAGACAAAATATCAATGAATGAAAGAATGTTATTGTATTGAATGTTCAAATTGGTTTCCCTCCACTTCCATACAATAATAAAAACTTTGCTCCACTTCCGAACGAATAATTCGAAGCATTTCGGGCCTTCTTCAACAATTAGCCGACAAAGCTCCTCAAGTGAGTTCAGTCTTGTTGAGTAAATTTCCGTCTTTCTGTCCACATACAAAAAAGTCTAAAAATCGGAAAAACAGATTGAGTACAAAAAATTTGCATTCCTTGAAGCACGATCATTCTTTTCTTCACAGAACTGCAAGCGGCGATCAGGATCGTCTTCATCTTGTACCAAATTAATTTTGTATGGGTGATACTTATAAACAACATTATGAACTTAGGTACAGTAATTTCTGAAGTACTTGCAAGATTCCTGAGACTCAAATTTGGTTCCATTGCAATGTGACCCAGTACAACTACCAGATTACTCTCATTACGTATGACCTGTTCATGTTGATGTTTTCTGTTTGGAACCGATCCAGTTTTATTTTTTTTAATTTGGATATTTCCAGGTGGGAAGTTTTAATTGGAACACCCTGTATATTTTCAACTGTCTGCTATTTATAATTTTTTTGCAACCAGTTACTTATTGACTAATGTTAAACAAAATAAATAATTTTCAGCGCAAGTGATGAGCCAGTTCCCAGCAGGCTTCAACGCCGGCAACATCCAATTTGCCGCGGCGGCGGCCAATTTCGGCAACTTCAGGCCACAATATTCTGTACCCGGCCAACCACCCACCGGTTTCCCATCATAATAGCTTTGTAAGTTCCTCCTTGGGTAGGTTAAGCATTAAAATTGTATTTATTATCATTTTCGTTTCTCCTCTTTGCAGAATTCTAATTTATTGTGGAAGGGTATTGTCATTACACACACAAATACACACTCTTTTTGCTCAGACAGGCCTGGTCGATGTCCTAGTAAAATTTATTTAATTTAGTTTCATTTCTCCTCAAACTATTGTAGTAGTATTTTGGCATTTTTATTATTTATTACACGCGTGCGCATTATGTGTTTTCATTGTTCTTTGTCGTGACATATGGGATGAAAAAGACAATCTTAGCGTTGGTTAGCCAGTAGCGACTATTATTTTTCATTTGGAGCGTTGTGATTACGTTGAATTTTTTTATTGCATATGTTACCGGTCTGTGAGGACACAAAATGTCATTCCAAATCTTAGTGAAATAGAATTACCTCTTAGGAATTTGTTATATTAAGGGTTCCACTTGTTAAATGGTGGTGCGTTTTTTTAAATGGTATGTTTAATCTTGAGCATTCCTCCAATAAACAGATAGAGAACAAAATGTGTTGGTGTTTATTTACTCTCCCACTTCAGTCATCTTCGATATCACAAATATTATAAAAAAAAGTTAATGTTTTCTGAATAACCAAGGAGGGAAAACTTTTATTTCTCAATTTATTTCGGAGTAAGCTACAAATAAAATTCAATTGTATATTTGTAATTATTGTAATATTTACAAAAATCTTTTAATTTTTACTTTAAATACAAGGTGTGGCGTGTATAATCTATACAAATTAAACTACAGCTTTCTGACGATATTTGTAATAGAAAACTCACAAAAAAGTTATATCTTCGCGTTTTGTTTTTTGTAAATTAAAGTTCATTTATTCAACGAAAATGAAGGCCGACCCTGTGTTATTTATTAAAAACTTTGGACATTTTTTTATGCGACCCGAGATACAACTATAATTTAAGTTGGTATAATCTAATACTAGTAATTTTGAAAGGTTAGATTATATTGTCAAAAAATTTGTGCAGTCAACTGATTTGCATTGAATTCACTATTCACTTAATTATTAAATATTAAGCATCGTCCATCGACCCATCAGTGTTAAAAAGGGAAAGATTCCAGACAGAAGTTTTTATTTTGTATTTCCACGGTAGTGACAGTGTAATTTTTATAAAGAAGTAAACAATAAGAATAGCGTGCCGGTTACATTAAAAACCAGATTCTTATTTCTTATTTTGCTTAATTTTTTAGTTTCATTTTACAATGAACCGAGAAAATAATGCATTTACTATTTCTGAACGTGTCGATATGGTGTTAGTGTATGGTGCAGCCGGAGAAAATGCGCTCGCGGTGACTAGGTTGTACCGGGAACGATGGCCACAACGTCACAATCTTACAGTGCGTTGAGCGGTTGTGAGATACGGGAAGTGTTATTCCTCGAGGAGAAGGATGTAGTCAGCAAGTGAACCTTAATGTTGAAGATGCAGTTGAAAAATCTTGACAAAGACCCCACAATTAGTACTCGACTTGCACAGCAAGTATTATTATCTGCAACCAGTTCAACAGATTTTACCCCCAAATTGTGATCAATGAATGCGTTTTTGCAGATGTTTTTTACGGCAATGTGCAAATCAAGTAGACTGGGTGCATCGGTACCATGCCTGTATTCGCGCTAATAGGGATCAATTTGAACATATTCTCTAGAAATGGTTAGTTTCATTTCATTTTGTTTCATTTATTTTAATGGAATTTGTCTAGTGCACGCAGTTAGCAACTACAGATGCTTACGGATGTGGTTTTGTTTGCAAACTCTTGCAGTAACAATGCATTTAAGATAGTAATTACTATTAATTATTATAAGAAAACATGTTTTTTTTAAATATCTATTTTTCTTAGTTTGTACTTTTGCATTGAAAAATTCCTCAAAAATTGAGAAGTATCTTTCTATCTTTCAACGACGATTTGTTTACGCGGATGGTCTACAGCACTTTACTCATCGTACAGCACAAAGACAGGACTGTTCCAGAGAACATATTTTGATCCATAATTGAATTTAATTTACGAAAAAAAAAACCTCAAAAGTAACTAACATTTAATTAAACAATTCCTAACATTAATAATATAACAATAGTCAAATATGTTTAAAAAAATTGTCCTATATGCAGCGTGTTTCATTTAAAATTCTGAACATAATTTTTTATTTAGATACTCTACATATGGAATCTAATTAGTTACATCATTCTAGAACATTGTTTTACTTACCTAAATAGGATATAAATTCGTCGCTCCTGACGAGGATGGCTTAATTTTTGAGAAATAAAAATTAATCCAACAGGAACATTTTTCAAAATGCCATTTTTCGACTCAAAATGTTTTCACCGATCAATACAATGATTGTACAGGGTTAGTCGCTATATTCTGACAATTTATTGTGAGTTTATTATTGAAATTACAAAAAAGTTTTTAATACAAAAGTTTTAGCTTTTTTTATGAATTTTTATAATACAGTATTAGAAAAAACAATTGAATAATGGAAACCACTATAGTAAAGAATTTTTTTTTAAATGGAACAAATAATTATTTTTACCTTTAGCAGAAAACTTTTTAGGGACGCCTATGAAACTCATTAAATTTTATTGCTAAGCATTTTTATACATCTTCAACTGACTTCGGAGAATATAATAATAATTGAAAAAATTATTAATCTTGAAAAATTTTTCTAAATGCAGTTTTCAAGTAAAATTAAAAAATATATTATCATATGTAACCAGTTTGATGAAAATTAGTGGTTTTTTAGACATAGAGAAATTTCTTTATAAAACAATTTCAAAAGAAATTTGCCACATAAAAAATTAAATTGTTAGTTGCTGACCTAAGGATTCCGAAAGGGGTTGCACATATATTTGAAGATTTTTTTTTCATTTTTATTTCAAAATTTTAATTTTTCTTAGTTACAAAATTATGAAGTTTGAAAAATTATAATAGGATCAATTTAAAGTTTAAATAGATACAACTACAGAGAATTTAATTTTGTGGAAAATTTGTATCCATCATCATATATTGTGCTCATATACAGGGTGTTCCTAAATAAGTGTCGCAACGGAAAACTGTAAATTCCTTTTGAAAAATGAAACATAATTTTCCTCTTCCATTTTTCTCTCCGAGCTTTCGTTTTCGAGATACACGGTGTCAAAACTTTAATTTTTTTTAGTTTTTCGCCAATATCTTAGGAATCGTTTGAACTACAGGACTGAGCTTTTGTACACACATCACCACTATTAATAGCTACTTTTTCGCACCCTTCTCGAATTCATTGGACGTGCCAGTGGTGGAGATTTTAAGGTATCGTAAGGGTTTTTCCCCCTTAAATTTTATGCCACTGGAAAAATTGACTTTTGACAGCAAATTCTAAAGCGCCAATGAATTTTACACAATAAGAGTTCTCTTGGTTCATTGCTCTAAAGTCAACCGTTTTCAAGAAAAATGACTGTTTATGAACAAAAGCAAACATTTTGCTAACGTTTCGAAAATTTTTTGCATTTTCCATTTTGAACATTTTGCAAGTGCAAGTAACTGAACAGAACATCCGGAGAACGAAATGCATCGTTTATGAAATCCATGTCAATACTATCGAAAAGTTGACCGATAGAGGTGAAGCCGCAGCGGCAGAAAGAAACATGATTAGAAGATGTAATGCCTGCATTCAAACCAACGGACATAATTTTGAACAGTTTCTGTAAATTTTACTCGCCAAATTGATAAAAAAAAAGTTAAAATCCTATCTGTTGTTAAATTTCGTTAAAATTGTTAATTATTACTAGCTATTTTTTGAATTACAAAAGATTTTCGAAACGTTAGCAAAATGTTTGCTTTTGTTCATAAACAGTCATTTTTCTTGAAAACGGTTGACTTTAGAGCAATGAACCAAGAGAACTCTTATTGTGTAAAATTCATTGGCGCTTTAGAATTTGCTGGCAAAAGTCAATTTTTCCAGTGGCGTAAAATTTAGGGGGGGAAAACCCTTACAATACCTTAAAATCTCCACCACTGGTACGTCCAATGAATTCGAGAAGGGTGCGAAAAAGTAGCTATTAATAGTGGTAATGTGTGCACAAAAGCTCAGTCCTGTAGTTCAAACAATTCCTAAGATATTGGCGAAAAACTAAAAAAAAATTAAAGTTTTGACACCGTGTATCTCGAAAATGAAAGCCCGGAGAGAAAAATGGAAGAGGAAAAGTATGTTTCTTTTTTCAAGAGGAATTTACAGTTTTCCATTGCGACACTTATTTAGGAACACCCTGTATGTGCAACACTAAGATTTCTTGGTCTGTAACTACTATTTTAATTTATTTTGCAAATTTCTTCCCAAAAAAAAAAAAATAAATAAATAAATATGGGTCTATGCATAATCAAAATATGAGCATTTTAATTTAACCCTACACTGCCACTGCATTTAACAATTATTACCAAAGATGACACATCAAAAGTTGTGATATTCGTTTCCACACACAGATAAATGATTTTATAAACACTAAATTCGACTATTGACATCTCTAATAGGCTGTAAGTACTCACATTAAAAAAGAGAGAAAAAATAGTCTCCTTCCCAATTTCATCCACAGTATATGAAAATTTAATTAAAAAAAAAATTGATTACCAAAGTAATAAATTATGATATAAAAATAGATTTGAAATTACAGTTTCTTGAACACAGAATTTAATAATATGGCTACTAATAAGAAATTAACAAAAAAAAGCATGTCTAAATATTATTTTTTATTGAATCACCAAAATAACAATGAGATTGCATTCCTTACATATTAAAACTAATTTTAAACTAAAAATTTTATACATGTCATGAAATTAAAGTACAAAAGAAACAAAAACTATCACCTTATTTCAAAGGGAAATACGACTGAAGCAATCCTTCGTAGATATTTTGATCAATTTTTAAGAATAAGCAAAATATCACTCGGTTTACTTTATCACTATTGGTTTCTAAGAATTTACGTACTGTGTATAGAGCTACGTGAGCAGCTGACTCATTAGGGTATCCATAAATCCCTGTGGAAATACAAGGGAAAGCTATAGATTCCAGTTTTTTGTCTAGCATTATTTGCAAGCTGTTCTGATAACAGTTTCTTAGCAGATTTTCTTTTTCTCCTTGGGGGCCTACTGTATGTATCACATCTAAAATGTAAGATAAAATTTGTTAATAGAAATATTTGATAATTGAACATTACATTTTGCAGGCAATTTGTACCCTCCAGTGATTTTAGCTTGCCCAGTGGGACAACCACCTAATGTTTTACATTCTGCCAAGAGATTTGGACCTGCAGCTTTGTGGATACAACCGTCTACTCCACCTCCACCCATAAGACTTGAATTTGCTGCATTGACTATTGCATCAACCTAATAAAACAAAATGAAATTCTATACATACTGACACTGACAGTGCCAGAGGCAAAGATTATCACCATTACTATTCTGCATTGACGAATATGTTTTTACATATGCACAAATACAAAAAATTGTAAAAGTATAAATTACCTCTAATGTGGTGATATCTCCGGAGAAAACAGATATCTTATCGGCCACAATGGCGTTTTTCGAGGAGTCTATTTCGTAACCCTGTTTTGCTTCTATTTTTCGTAAAAGGGAATTACCTGATGCATACTGTTTCCAAGTTGGTATATTATCCAAAGTCTCATACTTTTTACATAAATCTCGTTTCTTGTTAATGTCCATAGAAAGAAACTTTTCCATTTCTGCTTGCCAGTTATTCATCGTACTTATTTTCTTGAACTTAACTTCTTTGAAAACACATACACTGCACCGCAATACTTGGAAAACAGCTGATTTTGAAGCCGCAAACATTTTGACAGTGGTACCAACACATGGTCAGGGCCCGAGAACTTATACTTGAAAATCACTTGAAAATATAGGGAAACTGGGAACCACGTGACTTGAGATGGATATACAAGTTTGAGAAAGAGTCTATAGATGTCGCTACAAAGATTTTGTAGACTACAAATTTTGACAATTGCAATTATGAATCATTTCATGTAATTTATGTTGTTCATGTTTATTGTTGGTTAGATTTGGCGAGTGTTGGTGTGTTTTATTTGTGTTTTTAGTGTGTTTTATTAGACATTTCATTCACTGTATAACATAATAATGTCTGATCATATAATCACATTTTTTTATTAATAATAAAATGTTTAGTTTTTTTGTTCGTTTTAATAAAAAATGTCTGAAAGTTTGTCGTGATGAGAGGTAGGTAGTTTTTTTATGGATATCAACACAACGAAAAATTTAAAGTTGCATAATAAATCTCTATTACAAGAATTATTCAGATTGGTTTAGTAAAATTATTTACTTGTAATATTTTTTTATTCACCGTGAAAACTAATACAATATAGAAAGCACTGAAAGCTGCTCTATAATCATTTCCACTCCTTTTTTTTCAAAATGTGTACTGAAATTTGAAATTTTTTCAATAAACATTTCAAAAAGTTAGTATCAAAATTATTTCTTATTTTAAGTAGGAAGGCTATTAGAGCTTTTAAAAGTGTCTTTAATGCTTGAGTGATTTTAATGCTTTTTATCAAATGTACTTATTTTCTCATGGTGACAAAAATTATCTACGTGAAAATTATTTTACAAAACCAATTTCTGAGTGATCTGTGTAGGGTGAGATTTGTTATGTAATTTTAAATTTAGCGGCGGCAGAATACCTAAAATAAATATTGGATAGGTATATAGTTGTAGAGCGTACAACTAGATGGCGCTTGCATCTTTTACCGGCTACAGGTAATTTAACTCGCTGTATTACCGATAATTCCTAGAAAAGGAAAGCAATAGAAGTTGGAGAAAGTGTCAACAGTTAGCGCTCTTACTAACCACGAAATTTGTTCAAGTTTCCTATCTACAGTATCATTTATCTAGGGACCTAACAATCCCAGTTTCCGAAACTAAAATAAATTTCTTCATTTCGAAGATATTGGCAGCGGGAGTGATAAATGGCACACTCTGTACATATATTTAAAATTATAATACAAAGAAGCTTCTGCATCCATGCCTGAACTTTAATCAGGATTTTGAGTGAGTGAATGAATTTTATTATTCAATCCCCCACCCCTTAGTTCTTCCCCTAAATCAGGGGATGATAAAACCGGCTCCTGAAAAGGAGTTTTTTGTTTTAGTGATGCTTTTATTCGCGTTCAACGACAACAGAAACCTTTTATGCATATTTTCTTTAATTTTCATTTTCCATACCCTCGCCCCTAAAATAGGGAAGAAAATATTTTCATTCATTTTAATATAATATAATAATAATAATCTTTATTTGAAAATAGGAAACATCCTAATATACAAAAATTTTTGTTGTCAACAATTTTGACTCCATATAACTTTTTATAATGCAATAAAATTAAACTAACATTAAAAACTAGTTAAAAATTATACCGGAGAACAGTGTGAGAACAAACTTACATTACTAATAAATCGACTTAACATACTCTAACATTTTCTTTTTAAATTCCCTCAATGACACAACATTCCTGACATCATTTGGCAATCTGTTGTACTGATCAAGACCTTTATATAACAACATATTTCTGGTCTGACTTAAGGCATGCCTTGGTATATGCAAATTATTATTAAATCGTGTATTATACTCATGAACCTCATTCGCATAAACGATATACCTCTGAAGGTAATGAGGGACCAAGCCATTAATTATTTTAAAAACATATATCATAGCCATAAACAGCAATCTATTCCTAACACAGATCCACTGCAGAGATGATATTGATAACATAAGTCGTATAGGGGTATGTCTGTTACATCTGATATTAATTCTCATTCCTCTGTTTTGTAATTTTTGTAGAGCTCCAGTTTTATTGAGATCTATAATGAATCTTTTTCCATAACTTATTTCAATTGAGCATTGAATCCACCATAATGTGTCTTAATTTCACTGTATTTATCGAAGATATAACATTTTTGAAGGAAAAAAAAATCGATTTTCACTTTTTTCACCTATTCACCTTCATTTCCACCTCCAAAATAGGGTATGATGACATTCGCAATAATTTTCCCTAAATCTGCATTAAATAAGCTTTAATTTAAAAAAAATGTAAAACGATTCGTTAATTCTTCGAGATATTTGATTTTGAAATAAAAAAATTCTATACGGCTATTTATATGTGCTTAACAGGAAACCTGATAACCGCAACAGCAGTGTTGAAAAATCTTTACAAGCTGAGACATTTTTCTGCGGACGCCCATGATTGCAAGTGCTGTTAGTTTGTTTTTACAATCTAATTTAAACTTTCACAATCTTTTAATAAACACAAGAAACAATACGTAGGTAACAAAATTTTGCACCACACGTAAAAAAATTACGTTTAATAAGAAAAAAAAAACAGTAAAAGTCTATTATTTGGTTACGAGGGACTAAACGAGCCCAAACTACATAGTAAATATGCGCTACTTCCACTCCGTCTTTTACAGCTGCACCACTGTAACCATAACCACCGCTGTGAACACTTTTCAAACTTAGGGGTTAGCTGGAGCAGTATTTTGCACGTCGAGTGAAAATAACTGCACATTGCAAATTTTACATTTCTTTTTTGTGTTTCGTAAGACTAATGTATTTAATTGTGTAGATGACATTGTAAACTAAATGAAATATTTTTACTACGGCAAGGAGGGGGAGGGGGGTGGCGCCCCAGAGCTCCCTGCACCGGCCGTCACTGCAATTAACACAAATTCTTTTTTTAAAACCCACTGAAAATTGCCGAATTATACATTGTCGCGTTTTTTACGGACCACCCAGTATCAACAAAAGTAAAACACGTTCTAGGAACTGAGTACTGAACTAGAGAATAATATTTAATTTTGTTTTAATCTACTTTAAGTGTATGCAAATCGTTAATAACGTAAAAATTTGTGTTAAAAATACAGATTAATTATATATGAAGCATTTGCAATTCAAACACGGGATTAAAACATCCTGTATTATTGATAAATGACAGGAAAAGGCACTCGACATGGGTTTTGATAAAAGAGAGATCAAAATCATAAATATTCCTCTGTTTTAGGTGTATCATGAGGCCAATATTTTGAGTACCGATTAAAATTTGGTTAAGTAATCAGATTAGGATTAAACTGAAAATATACAGTGTCACCGATAAAGTACATTCATATTCATATAAGAACATTTTTATTATTTATTGATTTTCGTAAAATTTAATTTATAATTTTCAATTTTGTAGAATACAGGGTGCCTAGTAAAGAATGCGACATACTTCGAGAATAGTTTCCTTGGATGAAAATAAACCGATTTAGAGCTTTACTCTGGTGCAATCTTGCTTCTTTAACTCTTTTAACTTCGCTTTTTAAGATATTTCAGTGAAATTCCATATGGAGAAATTTTTAGGGTAGCCGAATATGAAGATCAGAGAAAATGCAATTTTTTATAGCAGTCATCAGTTACGGATAGCCGAGACAGAACCGTCAATTTATTTTGGCAATTCTGCAAAAATTTCTTGTAACAGTGTCATAGTTATAGGTATTTTGATTCTAGAATTATTTTGATTTCCACTAAAAAAAGGCAAATTTAACAGTTGTTTTGAACGTTATTAAATAATAATAAAAAAATTGAACGCCACAAAATATACAAATATGACCTAAACTTATGATAAAGATGTTTGGTAGATTTGTGGTCAAAACAGACCTGTAGGTATCTATTATATAAGTTTTGTACTGAAAATTCAACTTATGCGTATCGACCAGATATTCTTCAATTTAAGCCGGTGATTTATTCTTATTCGATTGAGTTTCTTTCTTAAGGGGGGCAAATGGCGGATTTTTATAAAATATTAAACCTATACACATTTTGAACTTGGAGTAAGAACTGTAGGATAGGTACATTTTTTGCCTAAATCTAAATACTATTACGTACAAACTAGCCAAACGTCTAACCTTATTTGTCTATTTCAGAAGTGTTTTAAAAATACAGATCCTGCTCTTTACAATGACAATGTAGTATAATACAGAGTGATCCAGAATGATTGAAGTGTTTGGAGATCGCAGCCTGTGCCTGTCTCTGTCAATACCACAGATTTTTATATGCTAAAGATGGCGCTAGAAACAGGCTCCGTTCCCCAAACGCTTCAATCATTCTGGATCTCTCAGTAGTTTAATGCCCCTATTTAATTAATGATATAATTTAATTGGACTGAGACTGAGGTTAAAAAGAAGTGTCATGACAGCTTTCAGCTTATAAACTTCTACTATGAATATCGTTTAAAATAATTGTTAAAACTTCCATTTTCTTGTTGTTGCTATTGTTGTTCTGCATCATCCACAATCTTTTCTCTATTATCATCTTTCATCTTAAAGAAATATAGACACCTTATGATATGTTTTCAGATTACAACAAGGTAAATATAAAACAACTATCGGATCACAATTTTTAACTAATACTACTTTTTAAGGTCTGTAAGCTTTTAAGGAAGAAAAATTGGTCTAATGTAACTTGGTTTAAATCGATTTATTTCCGTTCAAGGAAGGATCCATTCTTATCAAGTATTAGGATGTTATCAGTGAATATATAGAGTACCTAGTTATCTAAGCACCTACATTTTCATCTGTATACTGGCGTGCCTCAAAGATCAGTTTTGGACCCCAGTAATAGTTTTAAGTAATTTTATTATATAAAATATATTTTTTCAACAGCTACATTGGCGAATACCACTTTATCGTATCCTTTTGAGGAAAGAAACGGTACTTTGTCGACGTAGGACTCTTATGAGAGTAACATAAACGGGTTTGAATAATATAAATGATTATGCATTTATTAAGATGTAATTTGTACTAATTTATTAATTTTGATTCAAATTTGCAAAATGTTTTTGATAGTCACTAGTCTTCTACAGGGTGTTAAAAAAAAGAGTGTAAAATATTTAAGGAGGTAATAGTATGAACCAAAATAAGCAGAAAAGTCTGAATAAACATGGGTCAGCAAAGTAACGGTTGCGGAGACATGGAATGTTTTATGTTTTTTAGCCCCTTTTTTTATTTTGCAAAAACGTTGTGTATTTTCTTATAATAGTTGATGTTTAGTGAAATAAACAGTACGTATTTGACAGTTGTTCTCAGTGCACAAGTTTTCTTTCGCTATGGCTGGTTACTCTAACGCAGACACACATGTCTAACAGACATGCATTTTATGTATGGTCGTGCTGATGGGATCGCCACCGAAGCGCGACGTCTTTATGTTGACGCTTATCTAAATCGCCAGATTCCTTCACAACGCATGTTTGGAAGAATTCACCAAAGATTGCGTGATACTTGTTGCTTGAGCAAACAGTGCCATTTATCCGGAAAACCAAGGTCGGTATCCACTCCTAGAGCAGAAGAAGAAATTCTAGCACTGGTAGAGCAGAATCCAGGTACGAGTGTGCGGAGAATATCAGCCGAGGTAGGAATTAGTGGTCCTCTTGTTTGGAGAATCCTTCACGAGCAACTGCTTTATCCATACCATGTGTAACGAGTACGGGCCTTAAATCCAATAAATGATCATCAAGCACGTTTGGTTTTTTGCGGCTGGTTTCTGCGTCATGATGCTGAAGACCCTCGTTTTCTTGCAAACATTCTTTTTACTGATGACGCCGGGTTCACAAGAAATGGAGTGTTTAATTTTCACAATACGCATATTTGGGCCGACAAAAATCCTCATGCTCTAATAGAATCTGGACATCAGGCACGTTTTTCATTAAACATTTGGATGGGTATTGTAGGTGACAGGTTTCTAGATCCTGTTGTTTTACCAAACCGATTAACAGGCGCTGCTTACCTCAACTTTCTGCAGAACACACTGTATGAGTTTTTGGAAGACATTCCTTTGAATCAGAGGCAACAAATGTGGTTCCAGCATGATGGTGCTCCAGCTCATTTTTCCATGGCCGTTAGAGAGCATTTACACCAAACTTTTCCACATAGATGGGTAGGAAGGGCCGGACCTGTTTTATGGCCTCCAAGATCGCCTGATCTGAACCCTCTAGATTTCTTTGTTTGGGGATATTTGAAGACATTGGTGTATGGTACTCCTGTAAATAGCCTGGAAGAGTTGCAGCTACAGATTAATCAAAAGTGTCAAGAAATCCAAACCAAGGAGGGTGTTTTCGAAAGAGTTCGAATATCGTTGAGACGAAGATGTCGTGCCTGCTTGGAAATGGACGGAGGGCACTTTGAACATCTTCTGTAACTTTGTTTTTTGTTTGTTAAAAGCTTCCTTTGTTGGTTTATTCCTAATAAAATAAAATGTTTGAAAAACGAATAGTGGTCCATATATCCGCAACCGTTACTTTGCGGACCCATGTTTATTAAGACTTTTCTGCTTATTTTGGTTCATACCATTACCTCCTGAAATATTTTACACTCTTTTTTAACACCCTGTATAGACGCTGTTGGTTGCGTACAGTATGAAAATGTATGAAAAATTCATAAAAAATTTGGTTTGGAACAGAGGTAATGTTTTAATCTAATTGTAAGTACATTTACAGGGTGGTCCCGAAGTAATGGGCCAAAATTCATAGGTAGATTCCCCAAGCAAAAATATTGCGATTTAGCTACACAAAAGAGGGACCGCAAAAATCGCCCGTTTTTTCACAATTCGCAGAGAACTAAGGAAAATAGATAAAAATATGTTTTTGGTCTCAAATTACTCATCGTAAAAAATTAAGATGGGCATATAGCTTTCAGTTTTTTAAAAATTTTCAAAAATCACCCCTATTTAGGGGTTGAAAAGATGCCCAAAATGAAGAATTGAATATTACCAATAAATATAAAAACTATTGGCATGTGAATTTTTCTATCGAATGATTCTTGATACAAAGAAAGATTTATTCTCATGACTGAAATAAGCATGTTGAATTAGAAAATCCACCTTTAAGCGCGCTCAGGGGGTGGAATCATCCTCAAAAATAGAGAATATCAGAAATAATTGTAAAAATTCCAAAAATATATATATGTATTAAGATAATTTTTATATCAATTGGTAATATTCAAATTCTTCATTTTTGGCATTTTTTCAACCCAAGTAGGGGTGATTCTTAAAATTTTCAAAATACTAAAAGCTATGCTCATTTCAGTGTTTTACGACAAGTAATTTGGGACCAAAAACATATTTTTATGTATTTTTTTTTATTTTCCGCGAATTGTGAAAAAACGGGCGAAAATCACAGGTTTTTTGCGGTCACTCTTTGGGTAGAGGAATTGAAATCTGTTCACATTTTGGTTAAAGTTCATAGAGGGCGCTAGCTGCAGTAGGTTGAATGTGTTAAAAACGACATAACTTTTTTATACTTTAAGGTATCTCATCTTTAGTTGTGCTTTAGTATTAAATTCTTATTTTCCAACTAGTTATACTTTATAAAAGTAGTTGTCTCGTACTGTTTTCGAGATATTTGGCTTTGAAACTTTAAAAAGCATTTGCTAAAGTGTCATTAAAACGTTTACTGAAAAAGGTGCAAAATGGATTAAATGGTTGTCTCCTTGCATGATTATCTAACTTTCTTAATAACCGTAAATTCAGAATCGAAGTGTGATGTTCCTCAAGGCTCATATTATACCTATTTTATACATCTGATGTACTTGTTATGTTGGTTTCCAAATATTCCCTCCATGCCGATCACTGTAATCCTGAGAAATCGTTCTAACACCATATGTAAAAATATACTGGGTGTTCTAATTAAAAAAACTCATATGTGTGGGCTCTATTTCTGAATCGCGATATATAGATTTTGAAAATATCACTAAAAAATTCAGAAAAATATCTAGCATTTTTGTATACGTTATTTTTTAATGAAATAACCCTGATAACCCCACGGCCAAATTATAATAGACCCTGTATATACGTGTATATTTCACACAGATTTATTCATAATCTAATCGCTAGATTAGATCGAGTGTTACTCAAAATACTCTTGAACTTGTAAGCAGTTTTACAGCATCGAATACGAAGCTTTCTGTACTCACCCTCCTGCTAAAAACGGTCCGCAATTTTTCGAAGTTACAGACGTTATTAGTGCTCTTCGGGATCTATTATTAAATGTGCCTCAGGATCTGAAAGAGTTTCGCCGCCACCCTTCCATTTATCTGATAATTTTGTTTGGATAGCGCCGGGGATTTAGATTCGCGTGAAAGGTTTCAAAAGCTGTGCAAATGCAGGTCAGTTCTGGCGAAAAACTGAGTGCGTCGATCTTCCCGTCACATTTTTATAGTGAGTAATTTCCATTTATCTAAGCGTTAGAAATACTTTGTGAATCCAGAATAGGTTGTGAAAACGATTTGCAAATATTTACATTGATATGGAACCGTTGTTTTATTTATATACATGTTAGTTTAAGTCGTTATTCTATTGAAACGCTTTAACTGATATTTTTAGTCAGAAAAATGTTCTTGATAACAGTCGCGGTTTAGTTTGGATCATTTAAATATTTTAACGGTGTCAGGAATAAAATTAAAAAATCGTAAGTAATATAATTGTATGGAACCCAGAAATTATTATTAGGAAGATTAGTTAATTTATTTAAATATATACGGGGTGGTTAGTCGTTACAACATAATTTTATTTATTTGAAAATATGAAAGACAATTATTATTAAGACAAAAATTGTAATGTAAGCTATTTATAAAAGATTAGAATGTGCAATAGAAAAAACAAGGCACAGTTGCAGTCCCTAATTTTAGTTTTCCAGAGGGAGCAAAAACTAATAGACTTTTAGCACTGCAAATTGTTAGATTAGATTTGATAATTTTAACATACAGGGTGTCCGCAAATTTCACCGACAACGTTTGACTGCGTATTCACGACGATAAATAAATGCGATCTACGAAAAAAAGTTAAATAAAAACTTTTTAGTTTTTAAGTTACAGGCCTTCAAAGTTGTCAAAAATAAAACTAATTTAATTAATAACTTCATAACTTTTACCGTTCGTGTTAAAATTTGGCACATTTGTTTGGACTATTAAGGCGTATTATTTCTTAAAGCTTTAGTCAAATAGATATACTGGGTGATAGTTTTCTCCGTTTACCTCTCCCTTTTAGCGGTCAAAACTTTAAAACGGGTTTTATTAAAAAAAATTGTCTCTTGAGAAAAATGGCATTATTTGCAGGTCGGTATGTTTCGGTTTGCGCAGCAATGTCACGGATTACGAACTTTGAGTTCAGTAGGCGATGAAAACAAGATGTCGATTGCTATGGCTATCCGGTAATGTCATGATGGTCGTGTTTCTTTAGAATTCTCATCACTCCACAGATGCAAATTATGAAAATTTACAACTCCGTTCCTTGTAAAACAAGATTCGTCGGTAAAAAACAATTTTTAAATCAAAGTATTATCTTCTGCGAAGTGCGAAAAGTATTTGGGGGTATTCTAATCTGATTCACCCTTTTGCTTAACTCGAATTTTTGCTTTTTTAATATCAACTTATTTCTATTCGAAAGTTAACGCCTATTGAAATATAGACCACCAAATTTTGTTGCTATTTAATATTTTCAAATTAATTAAATAAAGTTACTTATCATCCATTGCTTTTTATTTATTAAGAAGCACCCATGGTAAAATTTCTTACACCCAATTATATATGAGTCATCCTGTATAGTATATGGGGCGTTCCACGCCAAATCGGACTGTTCGAAAAATTTAATTTTTATATTTCCTTATTTTTTGATATTTTTTAGTACCCCTCAAAAAAGCGTTTCTGGTAAATTTTGAGATTTTTTTGATTACTTGTTCAAAAGATATAAAATTTTCAAAAAATCTCTCTTTTTTTGGTTTTCTGATCATAACTTTCTTAATAATGGTCCAAATTAAAGCTTTTTTTTATAAAAATCTTTGTTTTTAGATGGCCTTTACAGATAAAAATACAAAAAAAATATTCAAAATGTTTTTGATTAAGATTTTGGAGTTTGAAATTTTAAATCGTATTTTTGAAAGTGTGTATCTTTCGATTTTTGTGAAAATATTTTATTTCAAACTACTATTCTTTTAACAACTTTTAGGACTGGTCCGGTTGTGGGCCCTCCATAATTACTATTTTTTTTTGATTTTTGAAAATTAAAAAAAAATTTTTTTTCTCTATAAATCATTATAAGTACCGATTTTTGTATACCCTTTTTTACTTATTTTAAATTAATATTAATACTTTTTAATTATTAATAGGTGTTTAAAATCAATAAGTAAACGTAGTCTATTTATAAACAATGATAACAAACGTTTTTATTTATTTTCGTGTTCTTTTAAAAATTGTTGCAAAATTATTTTATAAATTTTTTTTTTGTTGCAAAGTATTTTTTTTTATTTAAATAATAGTATCTTTATGAATTTCTATTCTATTTAAAAAGAGTCGCACATCTTATGATTATTATTGATGTCAAATTTTCACCTGAGAAACACTATTTAGATGCAAAAGAAAAATTAAATTTGCGATACAATATAGGGACCCAAAAATTTCATTCAATCATTCTAAGGAGCAATGGAAATATATTAGGTAAGGAGTATTCTAGTTTACAAAATAATATTTTGTTCCTTGGAATGATTGAATGAAATTTTCGGTTTGTTTGGCTGTATGGTAACGCAAATCTATTTTTTTGCATCTAAATAGTGTTTTTCAGGTGAAAATTTGACAGCAATATTCATAAGATGTGCGACTCTTTTTAAATTGGATAGAAATTCGTAAAGATACTATTATTTAAATAAAAAAAAATACTTTGCAACAAAAAATAGCATTGATAAAATAATTTTTAAAAGAACACAAAAATAAATAAAAAATTTTGTTATAATTGTTTATAAATAGACAACGTTTACTTATTGATTTTAAACATCAGTTAATAATTAAAAAGTATTAAAATTAATTTAAAATAAGTAAAGAAGAGTATACAGTGACAAAAATCGGTACTTATAATGATTTCTAGAGAAAAAAAAATTTTTTTAATTTTCAAAAATCCAAAAAAAATAGTAATTATGGAGGGCCCACGACCGGACCGGTCCTAAAAGTTGTTAAAAGAATAGTAGTTTGAAATAAAATATTTTCACAAAAATCGAAAGATACACTCACTTTCAAAAATACGATTTAAAATTTCAAACTCAAAAATCTTAATCAAAAACATTTTGAATATTTTTTTTGTATTTTTATCTGTAAACGTCATCTAAAAACAAAGAATTTTATAAAAAAAGCTTTAATTTGGACCATTATTAAGAAAGTTATGATCAGAAAACCAAAAAAAGGGCGTTTTTTTTGAATATTTTATATCTTTTGAACAAGTAATCTAAAAATTTTCACAATTTGCCAGAAAGGATTTTTTGCGGGGTACTAAAAAATATCAAAAAATTAAGGAAATCGAAAACTTTAATTTTTCGAACCGTCCGATTTGGCGTGGAATGCCCCATATACTTTAAAAAGTAACCTTTTTAAATCCTCGAGCGCATATTGTCCTTGGGATTAAAAGATGCGCTTGTCCCTTTGGCATATAATTAATTATGTATAAACTACAGAAATGTATTTATTCCTTAATATATGACCTTGAAAATAACAGAAATGAAAAATGATTTTTTAATCTGTTTTTGTGTACCTACAATAAGAAATTTTATTAACAGAATCATCATCGCGGGATATTAAATACATTTTTAATGTACTACACAAGAAATAATTTAATAATTAACTTATTTGTTATTTGTCGCCTTATACAAACGATGGAAAAATTTCAATACTGCCGCATTGTTTCTTTATTGTCGACGTAGGTCTTTTATAGCATATGGAACAAACTTAATTTATGGTAAACAGAATAATCAACTTGAATTCTTATTGTTTATTTGCAAAGAAACATATGGCTTTTATGTCAGATATACTTTTCGACATCACAGACAGGTTTTACAGCGGTATATCTCTTTTATAGCAATCAAGTGTTGAATACAGTGGCGGCTGGTATGGGGAAGCTCTGGGGCGCCACCCCCTTAAAAATTTCCATAACAAAAAAAATTCGTTTAAAATTTAGTTTACAATTGTTGAATATTATGAGAAATATAGTTATAAAAATTAAAGCTCATAGGACCGATCTAAGTGTGTTTACTTTATCTTTCCGTTTATTTATTAAGACCGAGCTTGGTGCATGCTTTTCTCAAAGAGGTATGTTGATAACTGTAGAAATATGTATCATAAGCCCATCTAAAAAGCAATTCCTCAATAAACGCTGAGCTGAACAGACGTCGCTAATTTTATTTATTAGGGGTTCCTCGCAGCTCGCCTCTATATCTATAAAGTGTTTACAGCGGTAGTCATGGTTACCGTCGCGTAGTAGTGATAGACGGAGTAGCGCATATTTACCATGCACTTTGCGCTCTGTTTAGTCCGACCATAAGCAAATATGGTAATAGCTGTTCACCAGATCAATGCTGCGAGAAATTCCAAGTTTTAACGAAAAACTAATTGAAAAGTTTATTTCGGACAAAATCACTCATTCAAAATTCAATTTCACTATAAAAAATAATGTTGCGTAAAATTTTTCCTATATTTCAATAGTACCTACTTAAAATAAAATTACCCAATTATATTTGATTTTGTTTTTCAATATTTTGTACTTAAATTTTTCCGCCCTTCCTGGTATGGAAGTGAAGAGCCGCCACTGGTTAAATACTATGAAATATGAAATCGGAAGGTACCAATAAATAACAGCTATTCATGCTGTTATTATTACGATAATTCGAAAGCTTTTATGATTAAATATCAATAAGCTTGTACATGATGTCGAGGTTTACAGGTGTACAGGTTACTGTCATTAACATAATAAGTAAAATACAAATATCGAATGTAATAATCTGACGCTAATCCTTACACCCTTCAAAATACTTCTGTATCAATTTCTGTAGATATATGAATTCTGGAATCCAGGTAGGAACATATTTTAATTTAATTCAGTTATTATTGTGAGGTCCGAGGTTCAGCCAAAGACATTTTTAGTGTTGAATATTCATAATGTAGGGCCTCTTGAGATAGTGAAATATTATGTCTAGCCCTGTGTTTATTTATGTTACGGTACGGGATACCGGTGTGAACCATAGAGAAGGCATTCGACTCTGAGTCTTCCTAGTATTCAGTTTATACTTTTACATATATGTATTTCATTTATTAACGTATTATTAAAGTAATTTAAGATTAAGTGAGTTGCTAATTTCGGCTTGTCCTGACATTATACTATTTACCTACTTCATTTTCTAAATAAAATTTCAATTTTGTACTACAGCTGGAAGAATCTATACTTTTTCTTGCAGATTTAAGTTTAAAAAATAAAAAACATTGTAGCAGCCTAAGCCCAGGATGCAGATCGTCGTGTTACAGCTATCGTCATTTATGATCGGGTTATCAAATATTGTGCCTCCTATTTGCAGAAGAATAGAGAAATGTGTACTGAAAATGACTAATTTGTTGATGTTACTCATTTATTTATTCCTCAGCGAATAGTCACAAATAAATTTAAGATAGGTATAAAAAATTCTTTCAGTATATAAAAACATTTTTTGTTCAAATAAGATTTTATAAGATTATTGATAAGCCTAATACTATCTGGTAAATAATTATACACCTGGAGTCCAAGGTGAATGTATAGAAATTTTATATTTACAATATGGTCCATGATAATTACCATTATGTCGTGTAATTTTTCTTAATCTTATTATGAAAAACATAAACACAATTGATGAAATAACAACAGATAATTTTTTTCAACATTTTTAAACACACCCACACGAAGAAGTATAGCTAGGGCACTCATCTATTAATACTCCCAAAAATTTTACTTTATCACTACTACTAGTTGACAGTCCCTATCTGGAATGTGAATATCTAAATTTAACATACATATATTTTTTCGATTATAAAGTCTTATAAAATGATAGTTTAGCCTTGATTTATTCAAAATATCCAAAGCATTTTAACAATTTTGTTCCGGTAAAGAATCTAATTTCATCCTCTGCGTACGGGTTACAAAACAATCAGATTCACAACCATCAATATAAACAGAAGGGGACCTAGAACTGATCCTTGCGATACACCCATACTAATTACAAAATTATCAGCATTAACTATTCCATTCTGTATGTTTGAGAGACTAACATACTGTTCTCTTTCTTTGAGAAAAGAGGCTGCCCAACTTACGGATGTATTTTGAATTTCACAACGCACTCGAATAACCTTCTGAGATTACAAAAAGTCCTATCAGGGCATTTGCCGGTCTCGATATAATCAATAAGTTTATCATAAAAAGTATGTGTGTACAGATCTATCAACACGAATTTAACAAACTGTGTAAAAAAAGCGTATTCAAACATTTTAGAAAACCCAGATATCAGGGCAAATGGCCTATTAGACTAGGCGGTATCTGTTTTGGTTTGGATGAATCGTATATCCACGGAGATTTTTGGCTTTTTTGCTTTCAAATATCACTAGAAATCAAAATTTTTCTATGCGAATAAAAAAAACGTGGGCTTAACTTTTGGTGGCACAATATGTTAAAAAAATTCGAAAAATGTCATATTTTTTCTTCCTATTTAATTATGTATCTTTTCAAGAGTGAATTTTAGGTGAAAATGGAAGAGAAATTGGGTATAGGACCTTCATACTTGTTTCAGATGTTTTGGAAGATTACCAGTAATATAAAATAAAATAAATAATAAAATATGGAATGTTGGTTCCATACCATGTTTGAAGAGTATTCGAGTTTCGACATTATGTAATTTTTTTAAAGAACTTGTACGCAGGATCCAGAACAGGTTATCTACACATCAAATAATACAAAACTTTTAATTTTCCACCATAACTTGAGTTGACGTTTAAACACGCTCCAGGCTGGGACCGCAAAGGTCCTACAGTGAGGTCCGCGTTGGTTTGAAAATGTGTCCTCCTTGAAAAACACCCATCTTGAGATAGTGGCCGTCTCCTAAGGGTTATTGATCTGAAAATGATTTTGATTAACGTTGACCCGAAGGCTTCGCTGCAGTCTGAATTTCGTAAAATGTTCAATTGTATTTTTTCCGAAAATGTGATCAAATTTTTCACGTCTTTAAGTATCGACGGCGCGGCGGTGGCTCAGCCATTGGTACCATACTTTGTTAGCAACGTTTGCTACGGCTGATGGTGCTTTCCGCGGCTTCGCAGGAGAACTTCGAGGAAATTTCGGAACATATGAAATTTTGTTTTCCCGCCGTGCGCCTTCCGATGTACGCCGTAGGGCATCCGTGGTTTCTTGTCCATAATCTCATACTTCTGGTGGGAATGACTCTGACCTACCGTAACATTCGGTCATTAACCTAGCTTTTAATCCAGCTTTTATCAGTGGCGGTTCGTCGTAAGAAGCAACTGAGGACAAGACTCTCTGTAAAATTTAGCTCTCATACCGTATATTTTAATACCTACTATTCTACTAGGTATAAACCTAAACTAGAAACTTTTTATTTCCGCGCTTTGTTGGTGGTCGCCCTGCCAACAGCATCGACTTCCGTCGGTGTCGTCTGCTGCGGTTTTAGTGATTGGGGGCAGCTGAGAGGTCGGGGAAGTTTCTTTAGAAATTTTTCCTTGGTGGAAATCCATGGCTTCGTAGCTTGGATTCGAAGGTTGAGCGAAAATTTGAAAGCCGCTCGAATCTTGGAATACGACAAAATCCCTAGAAAGTGGAGAACTTTCAACAAAAATAAATATGACAGGCTTAAGAGTGATACAAAAGGTTTATTTGGAGGGTACTCTGAAAACATAACAACACAAATATACTTTTCCAAAGCATTTTGGTGCGCTGAATTCGAATCCGAGCTCCAAATTCTCAATTGGTTCTGGTTTTCGAGATATTCTATTCTAAAAGTGTCAAAATCGCGATTTTTTGACATATTTGAGGTTACGTTACATGCAAAAGTAATTTTTTTTGCTGAAACCATTAATGAGGACTTAAAACTTTTTAAAACGCATCTGGATTTTTCCCGATATCATTTTTCGTCTTTGATAAATCGCATGTTGAAAAGTAGTATTTTTAGAGTGTATAGTGTATGGGTTTGGAGGTTTTTACAAAAATTTTTTTTTATATGAACATTTTGAAAAATAGTTTTTTCTTTTGATTAAAATATGTGAACTTAAATTCCATGATCAAGTGGAAAATGGGGGTTCACTTGACGTGATTTGGCTTATATGTATACAGGGTCTCTGGAAAGGTCATATAAAAAATGAAGGGGTATACAGGGGAGCTCAAAATAGTTGTAGTAGGTACTTCATAAAAAAATTTCTTCCTATCGCGTTTAAAGAAAGAAGTTTGAATACAAATTCCAATTATAACTTCTAAGTCTTTACCATGACAACAATGAAATTTGGACAACTAAAGTAACTTATGATAATGTTCATTACTAAGTTGAAATTGATATTCAATATGCCTGGATAATACAGGAGCAGACGAAATTATCAATTTTCCATACATCTTTGACAACGTTGCCTTTGGCATTTTTCTTTCATGGTTCGATTTCTCTCTCACTTTGCTAAAAAAAAGGTATACCATATGTATATCAGTCGATATACGTTTTTGAGAAAATCGAATTGTATTAACAACATACATGTATTGTATCAAAAATTTTGAAAATTAAGATGACTGTCAACAAGTAGGTATGTATAATTAGCAGTTAGATATGCAGTTAGATATTTGTCATAAACCATTTTGACACCATTTGTTAATTCAATATCATGGAGGATTTTAGTTATGAAAAATTTGCAGATAGGTATTCATCTAATGTACGAACCTGCATAATATAATGCTTCTGAACAAGGACATTTAAATAAAGGGGACTATGCATGTCACAGTCTATCTCATATGTTGGGTGAAGCTAGACAAGGGGAAAACAGAGGGCTTTATTTTCATCCAACTGATGCGCGCGATTACATCTCCAGTGTCGTACATTTTGGATGGGTCAAAATAAAATATTTTATAGTCCTAAGTCAATATATTTCAACAGCTACTCAGTATTTTTATAATAAATATTTATATTATTTTTATAACTTCTTGGAATCCCAATAACTGTAACCATTTCTTTCTTGTTGCACCTTCCTCAAGCATCCTAAAAACGTTCACATTTCACTTTTAGAATACTGAGGCAAATTTTCAGTGAGACATAAAAATATATTCCCAAAGGAGAACATCAGTGAACCACCACCATATTTTTGCTGTTGTATTTATTCAGTTTTTATGCTCGTGCATTTAGTAAAATTGTAAATATATTTTTGAAAAGGTTTTTGTCGTAGAGGAAAATGAAAATGATGAATGATTAAAATTTGTAATGTTGGGTATAAGGGATAACATTGAAATACCTATAAATATATTAAATATAAATAATGTCTGTAACTTATTTGTGGTGCAGCATTTTCCTTTGATTTTAATGGCCAAACGTGGTTCATATTATTGTTTTCTTACTATTTCAGCAAAAATTTAAAAAAATACCAAGTCAGTTTTATAAAATTTTACCGTTATTCAAATAAAAGTTACCCACACGCACGACAATGGCCACAGTTGCTTATACAATCCAAAGTCACCTTCAAGCACGCTTACCTGTGGAAGGATAGCTGATGTGGATGTTTATAATCCAATTTCTTACAAATTCTGCACTGTCTAACCATATTCACACCTTAAAAGTTTATCCAAAATACATGTATAAACACTAATCACGTTTCATTTACTAAAATCACAACTATTTTCTAACAAGAAACGCCATATTCTTCCAACCACGGCAGAACGAACGAGGAACACGCTACAAATTATTGCGTAGTTGCCAAGTCTTCAAACATGGCAAATATGAAAAATGAAAAATAGTTTAATATGTACAGAATTTAACAATATTGTATGCATAACTTAATAATATAATAATAATTTTCACAATTGTGATGAAAATTGCGATAAAAATATTAAGTACATTTCCAGTATAATTATACAGCTGACAACAATGATACAATTAGACTGTGAATGTAAATAAATAAGTCCCCTTTATTTAAATGTCCTTGCTTCTGAAGCTGTTCGGATTTACGGCAACCGCATTCCAAATAGAATTTGCATATTTGAAGTGACGAAAATCCTCATTCAGGCAAAACACTAACAAAAATTTATCATTAATGTATGGATGGGAATAATTGGAAACTACTTAGTGGGACCGCATATCACTGATGACGCTTTAAATGGGGATAAATACCTACATTTACTGCAAGAACACTTTAACCCGTTTATTGGAAGACGTCCCTTTAAATGTTTGAAATAACGTGTGGCTTATGGCCGATGGTGTACCACCCCATTTTAGCAGAACAGTAAGGGCTTATTTAAATACCACATTTCCGGACCGATGGATCGGTCGAGGTAGTCCTTTTCCGTGTCTGCCTCGGTCTCCAGATCTTAATCCTCTCGATATTTTTCCTTGGGGCCATCTTAAAAGCCTTGTTTATCAAACTCCTACAAATAGTAGGGAAGAAATATTAAATAATAATACATAATGATATATGCCGACATCATTAGAAATGATCACCACATGTTGAGTACAGAAGAGGTATTTGAGCAATTTCAGAAAATGCATTGAAGTTCAAGGTGCATATATTGAACATCTTACTTAACAGTTCTCTTTTTTCTTTTCATTCTATAGAAACCAAGATTTTACAAAAAAGTTTATATCATATTTTTGTACAATAAATGTACGTTGTTAATAAAATTCGATTTTCTCAAAAACGGTACAAGATATCGACTGATATACCTTTTTTTTAGCAAAGTTAGAGAAGAATCGAACTATGATAGAAAAATGTTAAATTTGGAAACGGTGTAGAATCCATTCATATTGAATAAACATTACAATTACTTTAATGGCCCAAATTTCGTTGTTGTCATGGTAACGACTTAGAAGTTATAATTGGAATTTGTTTTTCAAACTTCTTTCTTTGAAGGCGAACAACTCCACAACGGAACCCGATAGGATTTTTTTTTTATGAAGTACTACAACTATTTTGAGCTCCCCTTCATTTTTGACATGACCTTTCCGGACACCCTGTATATTATCAAAACTGAAGTATAAAGTTGTTTTTGCGGATTACTCTTCATTTTCATCCAATTTCGATGACTCCATCAGTGATCTAGTTTCAGGACATATATTTTTTTAATTGGCAAAAAGATAGAGCCAATAATTATGCAAATTACACTGAAAATATCAAGTGTATTTGTCGATCAAATTACATTCTACATGCGTGTAATAAATTAATAAATATTGATCGACAGACACCAATAAATCATATTATATTTTCAACATGACACTGCGTACATTGGTATCACATTATATGTAAGTCGCATTTTTCATTCCCTCCGTGTAAGCCAATTATTGCTTTACAGTTTAACAATAAAATATAATGGCGGCATAAGTGTGGATTTACTAGCAGATAACTAATAATCTAATCGATATACAGTTTTAATACCTTTCGTGATCTCACAATAGAAAATTCTGTTTCTTGCCTCAGTACCAATACATGGTTTTTGGGATGCTATCTTGGAGTTTTTTAAACCAGTTTTTGGGCAATTGAAATAAGGTAAGAGTTTATTTCCTTAGAACTACTGAAACAAAAAAGTTATACTCGTATACAATTCATGTTTAAACACAGATCGTGATCAGAAGATACGTTTAGTTTTTATCGAAACGTCGTTGAATATTCGTAAATTCTTGTTTCTGTTGAGATTTATCGTGAATATGTTGATGAAACTGCAAGACCTCTGGGGCCATATCTAGTGAAACAAATGCGTTTTGAACATAACTGTACAAAATAAAACTAAACGCATCTGTGATATTTACGTCGATAGGTATTAACTTATTGTTCGAATTTTGATCACGGCTGTTAGTAAATCCACAAAGACGAGATAAGTAGTATTAAAACAAATAATGGATGTTTCATATGTCGGCGAAAAAAGATAAACAAAGCCTTATACACTTCATACGACTCGAGAGATCATTTGAAACATCGACTTTGATAACAAAAATAGAATTTTCAAAGTATCCATTGCAGGTGTGTGTTTATTTTGTCATAACGGTGTGTGTATAAGAGTTATTTACATTCACAGTGTGAATTTCTCAATACACTAAACTTGCTTCATAAGGAGTAATCGGAACCAATATACAAAGTGTAACTAAAATGCTTGATCAAACTTTAATGACGGATGTAGGATTTGCCATTAAAGTTCAACAAATTAACATAAAGGGTTCCTGTAAACATGTTCCGGAAACACTTAGTTTTCGATATACAGGATGTTAAAGTTTGAGAATAAAATTGGGTTTCTTAAATTGCAAATAACAGCTGAAAGATTTCGTTCATATGTAGTTTTATTTTCTTTTGTCTACAAACGTAGTTCTTAAGGTAAACATAGTAATTTTCGATTGTAATTTTTTTCCAAGTTATTTCAAATTTGATCCACTATAATGACTGAGTAATAAATGTTCCAAAAATCATATTACTATAATACACGAAATAAATATATATATTTTTTTAATTAATCATATTGTGGTAAAGAACTACATCCGGATATCTAGTAAACAACTAAGATCATGAGCTAAACAATTCACTTGATACGATACTAGTCCTGCTATCATAATAATTACAGATTAGTGGGTCACTCTCTGTCAGTAGGTATAAACAATGTTTGAGTAGCAGGAACTTGTATTTTATATCTAGGTAATTATTACAACAACCTTTGATTAAAATAAAGTAATATTTTCGCATCCCTTATCTGATTTTTTTTGCAAATTGAAGTCATATTTTCATTAATTTTGAAAACCCTGTACATCGTCAACATTTCCGGACACGTGTTTAGAACTAAATAATGCAGTAAACTTTAGTTAAACATCTCCATTTTTTTTAATTCCTCGATTTCTTATTGTGCTTTAAATGTTATTTATTACTTTTTTATTTAGCTGTTTCCCGACGATAAAAATTTAACAGAATATAATTTTTTGATTAGAAAAGAAGATGGGTATTGTTAAAATGTCATCCTGTTTGGTAAATATATTCCAAAGAATAATTACCGGCACTTATTAATAGACCACGATCTAATTCAGATCATATACAGGGTGGGCCATTAGTGTGAGAAAGTAAAATAACTCCCTTGTTACTCATAATACAGAAAAAAAGTTTATGAGAAAATTCTATATCTGGCAATATAAACAGTTTATCATTTTAGTGCGGGATTGTCAAGTTATATAGAAAATTCTACGAATTTTGAAAAAAACATGACCTCAAAGAAGTTGTAATAAGTTTCAACTATTAACACTTGGAACAAAATAATTAGACAGAGTTATAGGCAAATGTTAGACAATGGCTATTTTAGCTAATATCGATATTTTATACAGGGCATTTTTATTTGTAATACGATCATTTTTAAAAAGTTTAAACTTAATTTTCTAAAATTTTTCAAATCAAACACCCTGTATTTTATTGTTCTATTTTATTCACATATCGGTCCACTTCAACTTTTATTAAGCATGCTCTATATCTAAAATTGTTAGTTTTTAAGATGTAGCAACATTTCTGAAAAAACTTAATTTTTATTATTTTCGATCGCACGAAATGGCTTTGGAAAAAGCTGTCACATTGTGTCAACTTGTCAGTTCATAATTTATCATTCCATTTTGAGTTAATTCTATTATTTAATATTTATTTGTGATATTCTATAAAATAATAAAAAATAAGTTTTTTAAAAAATGTTGCTATATCTTAAAAACTAACAATTTTAGATATAGAACACGCTTAATAAAAGTTGAAGTGGACCGATGTGAATAAAATAGAATAAAATACAGGGTGATCGATTTGAAAAATTTTAGAAAATTAAGTTTAAACTTTCTAAAAATGATCGTATTTAAAAAAAATGCCCTGTATAAAATATCGATATTAGCTAATATATGAGTTGAAAGTTAATACAACTTCTTCGAGGTCATGTTTTTTCCAAAATTCAAAGAATTTTCTACATAATTTGGCAACCCCGCACTAAAATGTTCAACTGTTTATATTGCCATATATAGAATTTTCTCAGAAATCCATATGTTTAAAAATATACTGGGTGCTCCATTTAAAAAATGTAATATTTGGCGTGTCCCGTTTTTACAAATCGCCCTGTATGTTTCAAATTAATTTTGTCCTTTAGGTTTTTTGATTCTGTACAATTTTTATATAAACTTTTTTTTCTGTATTATGAACAACAAGGGTGTTAATTTACTTTCTCACACTAATGGCCCACCCTGTATGTATTTTGTCGATTTGA
This sequence comes from Anoplophora glabripennis, assembly GCF_000390285.2. Lineage (NCBI taxonomy): Eukaryota > Metazoa > Arthropoda > Insecta > Coleoptera > Cerambycidae > Anoplophora > Anoplophora glabripennis. The sequence continues at coordinate 25,409 of NW_019416527.1, read as the reverse complement.
GCAATGTCGAAAATGTGCGCATGTACAAAAGCATATTTTTCTATTATCACATTAGTAATACTTAGGAATGTAAAAGTAAACGTAAATGGTTACGTATTTCTTCGACACTTTAAACAAAACGAAAATATATATTAAGTTATAACATAATTGGTTTTAATTATATACCAAGTGAAAATAGTAGAATATATAATTAGATATCGTTAAGATGATTTATTCGAGTTTTTTGAAAGTCAAATAAAATCTAGTTTATTGGTGGTCTGGCCGTAGCTGCATAAATATTTCCAACTTCGTTAATAAATAAATAGGAAGTGATTTTGTTTGATGGTACAAATTGTAAATATACTATCAATCAATTTATTTTAATTCTGCTAAATGTATTTCATTTATCAAGGGCTGCTCAAGATCGCTCCAGATGGTGCTGTCGCTCTCCAAACAATATTTACAAATTATTTGGCCAAAATCTATAAGGCCAAGTTGTATCATATACACGGTGTACACATGTCTCAAGCAGGCTCCAATTGTTGGGGTCACTTGCCAAATATTTGTAAACAAATGCCATATCGGGTGCATGGCGCATATGGATATATTCGATAGTATGTCTTCACTTTCAAAATAAGTAAATACTCATACAACATTAGTAAAGGTCCTATACTAATAATACAAATGCAATCCTTCGTTAACGGACATGCGAAAGTTCGTTAGCTGCCATGAAAAGTCTTTCTCTAAGATGTTCAATATTATTAATTTATTAAGTATTAACAATGACCTTCATAGTAACCCAGAAAAAGATATGTATTGATCCATTGGATTAATATCTGGAGATCGTGGTGGCCTGTGCACAGTAGTGTTTCGGTCTCGCCCAGTCCAGTGGTTTGAGAATAATTGATTATATTTAAGTTCTGACGCACTTTTCAAGCCGAATCCACATATTGTTGCGGACGGCAACTTAAACTCTTAAATAATAAATTATTACCATATTGCTGGATCGGACGAAGCCAAAATGCTTCTGTTCAGCGGCTACCACGATCTCCTGATTTTAACCCAATACATTTTTTTTTCAGGGGTAGAATGAAAAATATTGTTTATTTTGCAAGTGCCGTCACTCTTTAAATTAGTTTTCTCATGTGAATAGACAAAGGCCGAAATTTGTTTTGTAATAAAGTCAACAAAAATGTTAGAAGCTGATTACACATATCACTTGCATGTATTGCAGTTATTACTTATATTTTTTATTATTAGTATTACTAATATATTTACATAACTTCAGCAGTAATCATTTGTTTAATTATGTTCGCGTATGAGAATATTAAAAATATTGTTTAAAATGTAAACATTAAATTTAAATTAATGTTTAATTTGTAATTTGCTAAAAGTATATGTCTGCTTTTGTTTTTTTTTTATTGGTTTTAAAAATTGTTAACGAAAAGAATAAAGTCTTTACAACTTACGTGCATCCTGCGTGCGTAACGTGCGTCCGTCATCCTTATACAGGGTGTAGGAAGTTTGACTGCCATTACTTCTGCATGAGATAGAGTAATCTTAGATGAACAAAAAAGTTGTATATTACAGGGGCGTAAGATTAACAGTTTTCAAAATACAGCGAGTATTAATATTGGGGAGTTTCATCACAACGTGACAACAGCGCTTAACCTAACACAGCTGGTGCATACCACGTGTGCACGCGGCAGACTTGTCCTACGGAAAAAATGTAAATAACTTATTGTGAAACATTTAGTAAATTTCAAGACTATTTTTTTCAGTTTTTAAATAAATAAAATAAAATGTATCGATTTTGTAGTATGAAGATAGTGTTGTGCTTAAATTTTAGATCGAAATTTTAGTAATTATGAATTTCTCATAATAAAATTATGAATTTGAAAAATATGTAATTAAAGTACCCAAAGATTCACGTCATCCAAATAATTATACGCATTAAAAATAATTTAGGTACTTATTAAAAAGTAAAATTCAGTAATTTTTAAACGCACAAGCACAAAACATATCCTCAAAATGTCCATTACCATTTTCGATGCACGCACGACACCTTCGAATCCAATTTTCGCGCACTCACTGGAAAACACCTCAAGAAAAGGAAATAGTCGTACGCAAAAAACACTCAGACACGATCCAATTCCAGATACCAACTGAATTGCGTAATGCTGGACAGCTTAGTACTTACCTCATGTTATCCGCCGTTGTCACATTGCTCGATATGAATTTTATCGAATTTTAAATTTATTACAACGCTAATTATTTTTAGAATTAAACATAAAGAAGTTCAAAAAAAGTGATAAACATTGTATTTTATGGTAATCTATGCACGCAACTATGTCTATATTCCTTAATTAATCGAACTTTTCTACATCAAATTGGAGATTTTGATAATTTTTTTCTCGGAAATGGTTGAGTTTTTTGTTTATTTTAATGTATTCTATCGTCTGTTAAAATTAAGGCAGTCAAACTTATAACACCTTGTATATGACCTTTTAAAAAGTGGTATTTATCTCGAAAATTATAATAAATGAAATACTTCAAAGAGATAAAATACTCACGAGAAATTGTAGAAAATCGAAAAGAGGCTAAGGAGTCAATGCAACTGAATAAATAACATCCATGTTAAATTTGAAGCTAACATACTATAACTATACTATAATAAAAACTAAGCGGTTTTGAAAATTATGTATCTTTTAAATGAAGCATTGCATACAGGAAAGTTCGGTCTATCATATGTCACCTACCTATCATCTTATTTTCATCCCAGACCTTCTTTTCTAGGACATCCTGTATTTCTGTTTTTCTTCCATCTGTTGCAGGTTGGAAAAATAATTCTGATGTTAAGACTACAATCAGCGTTGGTAAACAATAAAGAAAAACACTGACCATATCGGATAATCGGATGTAGGTATTATTCTAAGAATAACTGACAGCAGTTGAAATGTTTATCGTGTTCGTTTCTTTCATGATCCTTTTCGAGATAGAGGTGAGTTTATTTTTATAGGTTATAATTATTATATCGTTACGCGCATATGCGTTGTTGGTTTAGAACATGTTAATGAATCGATGAACATCGAGTGAATGTTGTGTATTTTCTTTTAATTTTTCGATGAGAGAACGATGACCCTCGTAAACAAATAGGTTACCTACATTAGAAAATTTCAATGAAACTAATTGTGAAGTAGACTAAATTTTTCACGTAAACCTCGCCTACCCCTTTATTAATATCCGAGCTAAAGGATGTTACCGGATAGGCGAAAAGTGGGTGGTCTGAATCACACGACAATGGTATCTACAAGGTGATTAAGTCATAATGTTATTCATTTTAAGGGAAGATAGGGGAAAATGAGTGAATCTTGACCTACCGCATTCGGTCATTAACCTAGCTTTTACTGCGTTTTTAATAGTGAACGACAATAACACACCTTTTTACCAAGACCGAGACCACATATAAATGAATAAGAATTTTTTTTATATTCTAAATAATAAATATTAACAAGTATTATTTATTACTTAATAAAAACAAATGTATAGGTAACGATAATAATAGTTTTCAGGTATTAGGTTATACAATTTAGTATTTTTAATATTATTAAAGTTTTCACTACGCTTTATAATTGAATAATTATGAGTTTTTAGTATTATGCAGGACGTATATCTTATTGCGTGACTTATTGCTTTTCAAAGAGTAGTATGGGTATCTATCAATCTATGACAGTTTGACAATTCACTACGACTGGGAAATCAGCTGTTTCACTTCAATATGTGCTTAAAATTAATGACATTATGACTGAATCATCCTGTATATGTTTTTGGGACCGCTAAATCCGAATCTGTCGCCCATTTGACCCGATGAGGTCTGGGTTAAGATCAGTTCAAGGTCAAATGTAGAAAATCAATTGCCATCGATGCAAACCAATATACGTTTATGGAGTCGCTGAATCCGAATCCGGGACCATTTGACCCGATCAGGTCTGCTACATACTCTCAAGTTCTAAACTCAAAACACTCAAGGTCATTTATGCGTATTAAAATTTGAATCACAAATAAGATTAAAGAAAGAAAACTCTGAGCTCGTGAATCTCGAGTTGATTGTTTTGACATGACAGAATTCTGGTATCAATAAGCCAATTTAAGTAAGCTTTAAACCAATGTGTCCGATAACGTTTCATGTACATTAATATACACCGTGAGTCCGTGTCGATTGAAATTCCTGAGAACAGTTTTTCAAGATAAGTGTTTTCTTGCCTTGACGAATCACTTGAAATCACTACATCTCACTAGGTATTATGGTATCAAGACTCACTTTTGTGGTACCGAACTATTTTGTAGTCAAAACATCTGCGAAATTGATTTACGTTACTTTTTCTCGAAAGTAATCGGTTAACGTGCTTATATCCCATATGTATGTACAGGCCCTATCGATAAATTATCATTATTCATTTGTTACATTTATTGCATGTGACAATAATGTAAGTAACAAAGTGCCTCTTTTTGTGGCAATGTCAAGAATTAAACAAATCCTCTTGTTCTGTATTTCACCTATCCGAGAACACCCTGTACATTAAATAAGTATAGGAAACTTATTCGATGATCGACGCAGATAATATTAGGAACTAGGATAAAGTCAACAGGATTTATATCAATAAACCACAATATTATCAAAGAAGAAAAAAGTTTATTACTAGAAACTATCATTAACTAATAATTTCGAATAATCGCTTTATAACACGTTTTAGATAAAAGGCTATCAAGTTATCGTGTTTAATTTTTAGTGGTCCTAAATTTATAAATAGTGTACTTCATTTGAGTATCTGTATTTTTAACTGAATTCAATTGGTAATATACATTGAGTTTTCTTAAAAACAGAAAACAAATATATCTTAGGCTTAAATTACAAATTATTTTGCCAGAACCTATAGTGTCAAGTTGTATCATATACACGGTGTACATATGTCTCAAGCAGACCCCAATTAATTGTTATGGTCACTTGCCAAATATATGTCAAACGTAAACAAATGCCGTATCGTGTGTATGATGCATATGGATACAGAAGTGGATCTTATTTGTGGAAGGGCGAAATGGGCGGTGACTATTAGACGCCTTCATTATAGCCATCTTTCTCTATCACACGGATTTCTATGACTTCTATGATCTATGATCGCTCTCATGTAACGGCCGATGAACCATGGGGACTTTCCGACCCTGTATATGTAAATACCCATGAGTTTACATATATACATAAAACTAAACGCATTGGCGGAACTTCGAAATTTGGGCCTCCCAACAAAATTCAATTCAGGCCCTTTTCACAACACCTTACGGTCATTAACCTAGCTTTTAATATTTGTTATACGTTTTCAAAAAAAATTGTAGTACCTTATTGTGTGACTTATTGCTTTTCAAAGAATAATATGGTACCTACCTATTTAAAATAGATAAAACAGCTCCGAATTAACGGGAGTTAAGGGGTAATTTGCAAAAAAAGTATGGCGTAAAAATGTGTATTTTTTAAAGAGACCACCATGATTTTTTTGTTCTAATTCTCATTAAATCCTCTGAATCGCTATCCCTACATTTACCTGTATATCATTTCATAAGAAATAGTGTTAGGACAAAAATACTATATATAGTATGTCCAAAATTATTTTCAAATTAAAATAGGAATTTCGTGAAGAAAAATCGTTGATTCTCAGTTATGAAATGAAAAATATTATGATTAGGTTCATGTTAGACCTTAAATTTATCTATATTATATTTCATTAAAATAAACAAAGAAATCTCTAGCTAAAACAGTTTATCAGTAGGCGCTGATCTTTGTAGTTAAGTTAGTCAAAATAATGGCTTTCCTGTGTCATCCAGTAACAAACTATTTTTTACTATATAAGTAATCGATCGTTAAAGTTTTTATTGTAGAGAACGAGCCATATGGCGGAAGTGAGACAGGTAAATATTGAAAATCCTGGAAAGCAAATGAAAATATATTTTTTATGACAGTGTGCACCTCGGATAGCTACCACCACGTTGAGTTATGTAACAGATAAGGTCGATTAAATGCACCTATCTATCTATAATTCATAGTTTACGTAGAATCTACAACTTGGTAAACACAATCTAAGTACCGAATAAATATTTAATTCGGAAACGCGCAGAACTATGCGATACAATTTGTGGCTCACGCGATTGAATATATACAGGGTGTTCCAAAAAGTCCCGATTTCTACGATAACCATTCAGGATTGGGTTCTGCTAAAGAAAGTTTCAGATAAAAGTTGTAGGATATCAAGAAGCTAATGTGCTGATATCCTTGGATATAACCTTGACCTCAATTTTCAAGATTAAACAGGATCAACTTGAAAGTATTAAATGAAATGTTCTTTTTTACCAGCAATCGATAGAGCGTCAAGTTTTACCTCTAAATATGAGGTGTATGAGGTCAGAAATTTTTTATTAATATTTATATTCTAACGCAATTAACAATGGCCAAATGAACAGAAGAATCACAAAATACAATAATCTTGAAAGAAGAAAATTAAATTAAGCGAAATTGCTTTGGTGGTGTAGAAACATTGTCTTCAACAATTCGATCTTGTCAAATTATTCAGACAACTGACCCACAAAGATAAACCGGAAAAAATTCTAATATTCGGAAGAAAAAATTGGAACTACATCGATTACTGGCAAGAAAGTAGGGTATTCGATATAATATTTCCAGTTGACCCCGGTTTGACCTTGGAAAGTCACCATCATATTGGATCTTGATGTCATACAACGTTTATATAAAACTTTTTTGATAAAAGTGAATCTGGAAAGTTATCAAAGGATTCGGGTCTTTTTGAGACACCTTGTATATAGGACCATATTGCTGAATTTACGGACAAATCCCCAAAAGGATAAGCGGTATTTACTGTACTACTGCACAAATAATAATAGTTACTGAATGGTTTGCGGATGTCGCGAAATTAGTTTTTAATTATGATTAAATTGAAGCCATATGTTGCCGATATAGGAGCTTTATAGATAAAGCAGAAGTTGAAACACTATTACACTAATAACACAGACCCACAAAAAAAAAGTTGAAAATACCAGAGACTAGACCCACCTATCCTTATGTATTTTGTCGCGCTGAAACCGAATCCGGAGTCAAAATTGCTCCATCACCCCCCCCCCAGTTTTTTTAAATCGCGAAAAACTACCCCAAAAACACGGAAAATCTTCAAATTCTCGCTTGAGCACGGGTCCGAAGGTTGAGGTATACGTGAGAACCAGCACAATAAGACTATTTTATATGTATAGTTTTTCGCGATTTAAAAAAAAACTGGAGGGTGATGGAGAAATTTTGACTCCGGATTCGGTTTCAGCGCGTCAAAATACATAAGGATAGGCGGGTCTAGTCTCTAGTATTTTCAACTTTTTTTTTGCGGGTCTGTGTAATTATTAATACAATTAAATTATGTGAAATTGGATTGGACATATCTAAAGAGTTCCACACTTCCACAGACCTAGATTGTTATGGGTCAATTTTTGACACCGAAAGTCTATTTATACGAATTTTAGTTTAATGTAGCTTGTATCTTGACTGATAAAATCAGAGCAGAGAAAAATCGTTTTTCGGGTTATTGGGGTTAGAATTATCATTTTCACATTTAAATTTACATTTTTGACTCCCTTGGACCCCCTGCAAGAAAAGCACACCGCCATTTTTGACACATTATTGTGTACGTTGTGCCCGTAAATTGTTCATTAAACATAAGGCGCAACCATAACGCATTATTACAATATCCCCTATCTATGCGACCGCCTCTATATGTACACCAGGAAAATTAGCGAAAATAAAAGAGAAACTCGAAAAAAGTTCTATCCGCTAGATTATTGTAAAATTGTCTAAAGGAACATAATACAAGACATCTCTCGTCTCGTGAGTCAAAAACTTTTATTAGCTAACTTTTCTATTTAAACAAATAAGTGAGGAAAACAGTTTTTTCACTTTGCAGGGAAAACCATCAATTTTAGTGAAAAGTGACCCTCAGACAGCTTATAGGAAGTAAAATTATCTACAAAATGAGACTAGTTAAATTAAAATCAGTTAATAAACAAAAAAGTTATTGCAAATAAACAAGAAAAGTGCCCATTTTTTCATTTGTTTATAACTATCGCATTTATTGTTAAAATTTTATAAAACCTATGACAAGTTGAAGGTTTTGTCATACTTTCAAAGTGTGCCAAAAGTGGGCGCTGTAGGTGCAATAGTTTTCGCACAATTCTATTTGTTTATAGCGGAGGCTCCAAAAGTTATGAACTTTAAGCCTCTGTACAGGCGTTAATTTTCAATCAAACATGATTCTGAAAGCGTCATTGTAATCTTAAAGATGCAATTAAGCGGCTTATTAAAAAATATCACCGTTTTTTTGACATTAACATTCTCAAATTGTGCATTAGAAAACCGTGCGTTTTTCGCTTATAAACAATTTGAATAACATTGTTGCTATTTATGCTATCTCACCGAAAATAGATGCAATGGATAGCTGGCAAAAAAATACAGTTTTAAAATAAAAAAGGTACCCTCTACGACCAACAGGAGCCAAGATAAGATTTTTTTTTTAAATCGTAGCGCAATTGTTTATAAATATTGACTTGAATTTTTCGCAAAATAAAGTTTACGAGTAAACTACGATTTCCCGTGAATTGCATTGAAAAATGTGGAAAATTAACGACTCACAAGCCCTTTAAAGAGAAGAATTTTACTCCCTATAAGTATAAGCTGTCTATGAGTCACTTTTCGCTAAAATTTATGGTTATCCCTGCAAAGTGAAAAAACTGCTTTCCTCACTTATTTGTTTAAATAGAAAAGTTAGCTAATAAAAGTTTTTGACTCACGAGACGAGAGATGTCTTGTATTATGTTCCTTTTGACAATTTTACAATAATCTAGCGGATAGGACTTTTTTCAAGTAAAAATTTAATTTGCTTGGTCTAATGACATTATCTCGAACGTTACACCGAGGCTATATAAAATTGTGTATCTCACGTACATGCGAAGTAATTAACGAATTTTTCAGGTACTTGCCAACTACACCGAGGTTAAACTAACATCAGGTAAATATTTACATTTCTAGTCTTGAATTGATGTATCTGTGGTAGTTTAAATGCCTATGATAACAAACGCGGTTTGAATTTAGATGGACCCCTGCACGTAAAGCCGTTCCTATTCGAGAACAGCAGCATCCACTTCAATATCACATTGGATAATAACTGCGGTAAGTATACTAACATCACTCGTATGAGACACGAGTTGAATCCTTCAACACGTCATATCTTTATTTTTGAAAACAGGAACGAATGGTTGCATAAGCAACCATAAGGCAACTTGCTTGAAAATTTATTATTACATTGTGACGTCATTTAGTGCGACCGATACACAACCTGCCCGTCTGCGACTATCTTATGCTGACGAGACGGAACTCAATCAAGTGAATTTGGTTGTCTCTAGACTCTTGTTACTTACTATGTATGCTCTTGCTGTCGAACCGTATCGTCTCTGTTATTCATCTTCCCCATCCTCTATCACACTAAATGACGTCACGAATTAGGACGGCGACAAACATTCGTTTTTTTTAGGCGCCAAATTTTAATAATTAATTATTTTTAACTAACAACCTCTAAGAGATTTCTAACATTTCACAACTTATTATTTATATAAGGTTCTACATTATTTCTAGACATTTAAAAAATATATACAAGTTGCCCTATGTCGAAAATTCTGTTCCATTTAAATAAAAATTTGGACACATCAATAAATGTTACAATCGTACTTTTAGGTAATTGTTCAACGAAGGAGATTTACGCTGAAATTTACAATATAGATGGAGAATGCATTTATTCAAGCTACGATAATATTACGGATGTGAGTATGATAATATTCTGTAGGTTTCTTTCTTGTAAGGTATTTTCAAAATTGTGATGGTTTTTTTAACAGGATACAAATAGGTAAATTTACAACAAATCACCTGTGTAGAAGTTGCAAAATAACGACGATACTGAATTAAAAATTTTATATTATATTCGGCGCATTTCTTCTACCGAAAATTTCACGTAATTTACGCACAGTCTCAGCTACACACTCTCCGTACTTGTAATGAATTTTCATCTCCACTCATTCATCTATCGTATAGCGCTCTATTTTGTCTAACTGCAACATGTTCTATAAATATGGTAAAAGCTTATTATATTATGGAAAAAATTATATTTAAATTTAAAAAAGCAAAAAATCATTCGAGAAAATAATAAACAGAAGTTTCAGACACAGCCACAAGAAAATATTGCCGCAAATGACTCACTTACCAAATGACACATACTGAATTTCTTACAATTTGCAATTAGCGCCTTCGCTAGCGGTATAATTATCTAAACTCTCGTTTATATTTGATCCAACCTCGTAGGAACATTTATATCGATTAAGGTTCTCATCTTCGTTATATTGCAATTTTTATTATAGGAGATAGATTTTTTATTTATTTATATTTATTTTATTTTTTATAATATTACAAAACGTTGCCTAATTTTAAGAACAAGCTTTATAGGGTCAAAGGCGCTCAGAGATGGACTTTGAGGGGGGAGGGGAGGGTCGTTTGTATGTCAAAAAAAAATTTAAAAAGAGGAAGAAGAAAAACATTTTTAAACAGAAAAATGTTTATATAAGATGTAACTGAAATACTTTTTGTCAGATTTTAATAACGAATTTTACATCATAAATTAACAAAAAAGTTAATAAACCCATGTGTTTCAAGATGTATTGTCAAATATTAAGGAAAAATTATTTTATTCCAAATTTCAAAAAACAATTAAAAAGTAGTCATGTAAATAATATTTCATTCATGGATAACGTGATTATCAGAATAATATTATTTTTCACATTTCATAAATAATAACTTCATGATAATTAATATTACGGCTCTTAGGTATTTATCAGGATAAATTTAATAATATTTTATGACATTATCTAAAAAACAATGCATATATGAACAACGTACAAGATCATAATCTGTGTTCAATTTGAAAAAGGCGCGTGAAACTGAAAAGTGCGAAGAGAAAATGACATGTCACTTTTGGAACTAAGGCCTTATATAAGATGTTCTGAAAAAATACCGTAAATTCAGGTGCTAATAGAACAATCGTAAATAAGATTTTTTCCTACATATTGTCTCTTTGTGAGCTTCAAGGCAGTAGATGGTTTTTTAAAATAACGTATTTTTGGCCCTATCATTTTCGAAAAGAACAATATATTGCATTGATATTTAGTGCAACAAAGTTTTTGACGATGGTGAAAATACGTCAGTGTTGTTAGTTTTCACAGCGTCATTTTAGAATATAACGTTTTTGAGGTTAGGTTTCCTGCATTACTACAATAGACGCTTTTAGTGTGACGTCACATACTTAGGCAACCCGCAACAAATTGTCGTAGTTGAAATTGCACAGATCGAATCTAATGGTGGTCAATGAATCTAATCCTTGTTTACTATTTACATAGATACTATAGAAATGAACAACTTCAAATTAACTTATTTTTAAAAGGATTTTGAAGTATTTAAGAAGAGCCAATACGTGTTTCGTAAAATAGATACACTTTTGTGCTTAAATATTTTTTAAATATTTCTAATATTACCAGAATATCGGGATATTTAACGTCATGACAAAGAAGACATTTTTTTGGCACTTATGTCGAAAGTACATAAGGTCGAAAATACTGAGAAAGTCTTATGTGACGTCACTACTAAAAAGGTCTATTGAGATTGTAACATACTACAATAGACTACTATTAGAGCAGTGGCGGTTTTACCATAAGAGCTGCGGAGCTGCAGAACACATAAAATTTTATGTATTTAATCATATTAAATATCAACAAAATATTTAAAGAATCCAAATGTATTTATTGCGACGCGAGCTACGCTCCTTAATATATGCAACCTCATATACAAAATGTGTGGACAGCGAACAATTACATGCGTCCTTTGTTTTTATTGGTTAATCAGGCACGTGCAGTAAATGCAGTAGTATTTCGTACGTGGTATATGGTGGTTTATTTCTGCGAGCGGCACGTGTGAATATTTTCGTTTAGGCGTCTACGGATATTATAGTTATTAAAATGAATAGCGTTTCGTTTAAAAAAAAACTTTATTTGGTTCTCTGCCTTATGAGGATATACTAAAAATAAAAGATGTAAAAGTTATAAAAAAACAATAATGTATACACAAAAACAGAGTGGGTGTGCGGGTGTGATTTAAAAAATTTACTTTTTTGTTTTCCGTGCTTACTTTTCGGTGGGGATAAAGCATGGACAATATACAGTGTGAGAGATTTAAGTCATTAAGTCTAGGTAAAATAAACATAAGAAGTCAGTTAGATTCTGCATATTGGGATAATATACGGAAACACAATGAACAGGTAATGAAAAATCGTTATGTATTATCTAAAATCATAGATTGCATAAAATTTTGCCGTGCTTTCGAATTAGCACTTCGCGGACACGACGAGACAGAAAATTCGGACAACTCTGATGTGTTTCGTGGACTCATAAATTTTAGTGCAGATCTTGACGACATATTAAAAGAACATCTAGCCACATGGGTATGACCGGGATTTTCTGTGATTGTACCGGGAATTAGATGTATGGTCCCGAATTTCGGATTTGCACGTATAACTCCCGGAATATAATATAATGTACATATATATAAAAAAAGATAAAGAAAAAATCATAACACGGCGAGGAAAATTAAAATTCGTTGAATCGCTGGTAAATTTCACAAACGATTTTTTTGTTTATAAACAATATTCAATAATTTAATAAAATATATTTAGTTTATTCCAATTTATTTATACCATCAGTAGGTAATTCGTAAATAGATATTTCAAAAAGGTATCAATTTCAAAAATCATCCTTGTGAAAATCTGTATTTTTTTATAAATTCATTGTTCCTTGAAATTCAGAAGTGCCAGGAAAACGCGTGACCTTGAAAATTTTAAAATTTTTCGCCTGCGGCGCCGTTTAGAGACTCCGGGCACTTAATATCCCGGAATTCAATTCAACAAATGTAACAACCCTAAGCAGAACACATTCAATCAATGTTCACGCGCCGCCACTGTATTAGAGGGATCTGTACAGTGGCGGCTCTTGAATTCCATATCAGGGAGGGCGGAAAAATTTAGGAACAAAGTATTGAAAAAAAGTCAATTATAATTGGGTAGTTTTATTTTAAGTACTATTGAAATGTAGGAAAAATGTGCTCAACATTATTTTTCATAGTGAAAGTCCATTCTTCTGCTTTCAATTACTTTTTCATTAGTTTGTTAATTTGTTGCACCACTGATTTTAAATAGATGGCAATGCGAGTGCTGTTAGTCTGACTTTGCAATCTAATTTAAACTTTTCCAACCATTTAAAAAGCACACAAAAGACAATATGTAAGTAACAAAATTTTACACCACACGTAAACAAATTACGTTTAATAAGAAAAAAGGTGTGAAATAGCTATTATTTAGTTAGAGGCGAATTAAACAAAGCCCAAACTGCACTGCGCTACTCCCACTCCGTCATTCACTGCTGCGTGTCGGTAACCATGACCACCACTGTAAACACTTTACAGATTTAGGGGTGAGCTACGAGGAGCCCACGTATTCAGTGTTTATCAAATAAATTTTGCAAGTCGAGTTAAATTGACTGTACATTAGAAACTTAACATTTCCTTTTTAATTATCCAGATAACATTGAATTAATTTTTTTTTTCTATGAAAATTTCTAGGGGGGGCGGCGCCCTAGAGCCCTAGAGGATGTTTCCCCCTCGGCTTCCCCCTAAATAATCTTAAATATGAAAAGAAATTATTCCTCAGGCTCTAAGAAGAAAACTGCATCTAAATTCTAAAATGACCAATTTCTGACGTGTAGGACGTTGAAAATTTGAATTTATTTCTTATTTCAAATTTGTGTCACATATATTCTCTTAAGGGTTTTTATAATTTTGAAAAAAATTGGACGTCACTGATTTCTGCAATATACCTATTAATAATGTATTTGTATCAAATGGAGGTTTACATTGTAATGCAGGAACCCTAAACTCAAAAAAGTTATATTCTAAAAACAAGTCGATAAATTCACGGTCTGTAAGAAAAAAAACACATTTTTTTGATGTTCTTCTAACCCTTGAATTTATGTTCGTGGAAAATTTAACTTATTTTTATATTTAACACTCTGCCATTAAAATTTGGCACAGCATTTCTTTACACCTTGTATGAAAATCAAATCGAAAAAGAAATTATACCAAGACCTAGTCAAATCTTTACCAGTCAAACAACCATAAAAACTGCCGCTGGGTTTGCTCCCCGAAAACGTACCTACCAATTCGAGTAAAAATTATTCAAAGCCGGTTGTTTTATTCTCTAGCAATGCTTTTGATCAATATGAATTACATTTTATTTCAGTACAACAGTATAATAATTCCAAGTTTAAACAACAGCGACCTGTTTGAAAATATATTGCCAGGTTCCATTTACATGATAAATATAGAATTTGAAGACAGCCCTGCGATTAAGAATTACACAGTGCCTGGTAAGTTATTACTTAAATTAAAGTAATAGCTTTGTTCCTAGAGCAATTCAAAACAAGTTTCCTACACTCAGGAGCATGCGCATTTCGATATAATGTTTAAATGTTCAAAATTAATTTTTCGAATCAAATGCGATTGCTTCACGTTGTTGGAAACTGTTTCTAATGCAGTAGGAATAAAGATAGTAACTTGTACCATGATTTTTAGAGTGTGTAGGGAATTATTGTGTATGCGTGACGCAATGGACAAATTTGATAAAACTGATTGACGTGGAATTTATCGGGGACCATGATTATAGAGTGCATTATTCCTCTCAGAATACAAGTTTGAAAAAAGGAAATTATCACATCACGAATGCTTTTTAGTGAGTAGAAAAGAATATAAAATAGTTACACGGGAAAAGATACGCTGCGGACCAAGGGCCAATATTTTGGTAGGTTAGTTGGCACCAGTCTCAGAAATTTAAGTCTGTACTGTTAAGACTTGTAATCAAGCTATTAAATTGTGAATGAACATATGAAATGTACAGAAAATTATTTAGTCTAATCGCCTACTTATGTAAAAATATTGGCCCTTATTCGGTCAGGAAAACCTACGCCTTAAAGAAGTAGCCGCGTCTAAATTTCTCGAATAGGTGCATACCTATAACATATAACCACATATATTATTAAGCTGTGATATAACTACCTACATATTACTTTGATCCTACCTTATCGTTGTTGTTATCTATGCCCTATCTCGTTCGGGACCTACCTGGAAATACAGGAAAATGAAAAGAAAACAATAAAATATTTTTTTTAATTACCTACCTTTTTCTCCTCTCCCTTTTGCTGTTTCATTAACACAACATTGTTCATTGCGTGGTAACCACATTTAACCACAATTTAGTAATTCACAAGAGTTTTATTTTCACTTATTTCTGAATTAATTATACTTACTTTTTTAAATGGTTTTACAAACGTCTTTAAACGTACCGACACCTGACCGATTGCTCTGCTTGCAGCTTTTAGTAGCACCAGCAACTTTTTTGTCAACTGTTTTTGAGTAGGTCTTGAACAACTGCTGTTTAATTGCACCAATGAAAATATCTGTCGAAAAACAACGAACTACTTTATCGGTACGGTAGCGATGTTGGTTACCTATTCCAATTTCCATATTTCAGAAGTAGTTTTAAGTAATTTGAATGTAAAAGCGAAGGTTTGTCCATGCATATTGTTCTCCTTAAAAAATCGTCGGTGTTTGTAGTAGTTCGTGGTAATGTTTACGTTAAGTGCTTATTCTGTGAATATAAACCGATGTATAAAAAATAGGTAAATCTCGATTTTGTGCAAGTTAATGTTAATGTTAATGATTAGTGATAGTGAGGCATTTCGTATTTTTGTGATGTGAATAATAGACAAATCATCAACTGTAGGCACAGCGTCTGAACCTGACAATCAGTGGCTCGGCATCTCACAAAGGTGAGCAGATAGTAAATAAGTAGGTACCTACCTACTATTGGTTATTTATTAGTACTTAGCTTACAGACAGATTTATATTAAAAAGCCATTTTGATCAATAAACATTTTTATTAGCTTTAATAAACTAAAGATATCAAGATAGGTACTTAAACGGTTTAAAACAACAATAACAATGAGTAAATTTGAAAAACATTACCTTCTTACCTACATAACTACTATCTACTAAATCCTTTTTAAAATTGAAGTTAGATGCAGAAACAACTTCTTTGGTATTATACCTACCATTTCTCATTCAATTTTATCCCATATTTTTTGCACTTTTTACTTTTTACTTGGCAATATTTTAAGTTAAAGGAATTATGACAACATAACCTCAAACCTGTTTTCATCCAATTTGTTAGCACCAGCTGTTTATTATACTTTTTATATTGCCTAACATAAAAAATTTGCTTTTCCAATACTTCTTTTTGACGTTACGTACCTAGCTAATTGAAATATGTATTATACAGGGTGGTCCGAATTTTATGCAGGAAACTTCGAGGACAGATAGATCTCTTTAAAATAATAGGAGTTTGCCTTATAAACATAGGTCTGGAACTTTTGTTTATATCTCAGGAATCTATTAACCGATCTCAATAAAATTTGGTACAAATAATGTACGATAGTAGGCCTTGCATTCCCTAAAAAATGAGCTCTAAAGGTTTAGCCAGTGGTGTACAACTGAACAGGGGTCACCCCCTTTTTATAAAAAAAACCTACGCCACTGTATTTTTTACAAGTTATTGTAACGGATTTATATTCTAATGCACTAAATACGTAAAAAAGGTGACTTGAATTTTTTCCTTAAGGTTCACCATTTTCAAGTTATTCACACAAATACAATCCCCTTGTGGCAGACACTTCAAATCATAATATTACAAAAATATTTATGTTTATGCTTAAAAGTAAGTGCAATTTGTAAGCACATCAACAAAATTCTTTCCACATCACTTGTGAGGTAGTGTTCCTGGTGTGTTTTAGTTTTCCCTGGAGGCATTATCTTTACAAATAAGAACAATTTAAATCAAAATAATAATAAAAATACATTTACCAAGCAACAACAACTAAACAAGAAACAAAATTAACGTTACGTATTTACAGCAATTGTTTAAAATGCGAACCACCCACATCGATACATTTCTGACATCTTCTATTAATGGAACTAATTGAAGCTAATATCATGTGGTGGTTTTCTTTTAATTCATTACACCCGTCTTCTATTCGCTGCAGTAGTTGTGGTCTAGTATCTATTGGAGTAGAGTAAACTTTTCAGGTAGGTCACCCCAAACATAGAAGTCCAGGGAGTTTAGATCTGGCGATCTGGCTGGCCAAGACACTGGACCCTCTGCACCATTATGGTTGACATTGGCATTTGGTCTTCTACCTATCCATCATCTCATATAATTTTCATTAAGCCATTCTTGTATTATTCTCCTAAAATGCGCAGGAGCACCATCCATTTGTATCCAGCTATTTTGTCGTATATTTAATGGAACATCCTCTAATAATTCAAATAGATGGTTTTCTAGAAAGTTTAGAAATGCTGGGAATTTAGATGGGGTGACAAGAAATAAAGTCCGAATTATTCCGAGCCAGAAAATTCGTTGAAAAGATCTTATCCGAATTTCACGAGGATTTTCTTGTGACCAAATATTGTGAAAATTCACTACCCCTCGCCTTGTGAACGTAGCCTCATCGGTCCAAAGTATTTCTAGTAAGAATTCAAACAACCACTGATAAAAATTCAGGCGTCTCTCTGCATCTCCCGGAAGTAAATTTTGCACAGGTTGTAAATGGTACGGATTTCTGCCATCCTTACGTAGAACTTTTCAAATTTTCAATTTACTCACCCCAAGTTGCCGAGACGTTCTTCGTGTACTTAGCCGAGGATCGTCGTCAAATGCTTTTAAAATTTCATTTCTGTGCCTTTCATTCCTTTGTCGTGATTTTCCAAATATTGTTTTAATCCAAAAAGATGAAAGCGACGAGTGTAAAGAATTTTGTTGATGTGCTTACAAATTGCACTTACTTTTAAGCATAAACATAAATATTCTTGTAATATTATGGTTAGAAGTATCCGCCACAAGGAGATTGTATTCGTATGAATAACTTGAGAACGGTGAACTTTAGGGAAAAAATTCACGTTACCTTTTTTACGTATTTTGTACATTAGAATATAAATCCGTTACAATAGCTTGTAAGAAATACAGTGGCGCAAGTTTTTTTTTATAAAAAAGGGGTGACCCTGTCCAGTTGTACACCACTGGTTTAACCTTTAGAGCTCGTATTTTAGGGAATACAAGGCCTACTATCATACATTATCTGCACTAAATTTGATTGAAATCGGTCGATGGATTCCGGAGATATAAACAAAAAATATTTTTTTTAACAACTTCAACACCCTGTATCTCTAAAACGAGGCCGTTCCAGACCTATGTTTATAAGACAAACACCTATTATTTTAAAAAGATCTATCTGCCCTCGAAGTTTCCTGCATAAAATTCGGACCACCCTGTATAATATGTATGTACCGTGTGACCATAAGGACATTCTATTTTTTTTTTGGAATATATAGATAAACTTTATAAATATAAAATCGGGTGTCCCAAAAATTTTTTAGACAGTTGTTTTGGTTCTTAATAGGCCAACACTGTATGTATATGATACCGATACCCACTCTAAAACTTTCGCGTTTTCTTTACATTTTGCCCCATTTTTTTCTGGTAAGTCCTAAAACTAAGCGGCATGAGTTGAAAAAGCGCAAGGTAGGAATAGCAATTAAATTACTCATATATGTAGAGGTTTTAATACAAGATTTTTTTTTAATTAATGTGAATACCCTGTTTTTTAATAACGATTTTACTTGGTACTTTGATATTTAGACCATATCGGAATAATCGGCTACTTCTTGGCTTGGGTATAGTTAAACAAACTATAAGAAAAACAACAAAAAAACTCTTTTTACTAGATTGTTAACGGTTTCTGTAGAAACATTTTATTTTAGTATAAGGCAGGACAACAATGATCGCTTTGACGTACCTAAACTTAAATATATAAAAAGCGCATTTGAAATTCCAATGGAATATTTAAGACATGGGGATGTCTATAAACTAGTCATAGAATATACGGACGATAATAACATTAATCCAATCTGCAAATATAAGTCCGATCTTAAGTTTGTCGGTAAGTTTAAGTGTAGGTATACCACATATTGCAGAATCAAAGAAAAAAATAGAAAGTTATTCGGAATTAATCAGAAAAATTGAGTTGCTAAAAAAATGAAATTTAATTTTGAGGTAAATTATCATCAGGTATATCTAGGTCTAACTTGTAGCTTCCAGTATAAAAATATTCTTGAAATATTGTGTTACCCTGGGGGACATCTAGATGCATATGTATGTACAGAGTGTACCAAGTTTGATGGGACTCGCGGGCAAGTTTTACTGAAGCTCAAAAATGGATGGACTTTTTGTTTTATGTCAGTGTTTCTAATAAAAAAGTACCTGCATTTTCGCTGTTCTTCGATCCTGTACTTTAGTAACACAGATCCAGTTGTTAGTCAAAATTGACATTTTTCCGAGGTAACGCTTTGTATATTTGTAACATCAGTTTTTTTCTATTTCGAGTAGTTTTCGGGATAACTCCCATCCAATTTGGTTTACCCGGTTATTGTTTTTTACGGAAACAAAAAGAGCACACTGATATTTTCACTTTATATATTTCTTGAAGTTTCTTTGATTCTGGCTCATAGTACCATCTTGAGATAGTAATGATGGTATAAATAACATTATGGGGACAAACCTCTTTATAATCTTTTTAGCACAACTCCCATCCAAACACGACAATTTCCTGAACTTCAAAAGAATAAGCATCTTTGTATTGTTCTGCCTTGCGTTAATATTGCTGTGTATTGTTGTGAAGTGGTCACTATTTTCATCTAAGGCCTTAGAAAGTATTAAAAAAGTTTTATTTTCGGACTACAGAAGATCTCCGATTATCCAGAATTTAAAAAAGTCTTCATTTAGGTAAGTAAGATTTACTGTAATACTTTAACAAATTTGACGAATAATTTTCTTTAGTTTGCCTAATCAAGAAATAAACACTTTGTATACGCCTTTGGAAGTATTAGTACGTATTTCACGTGTACTTTTTTTTTTCTGTGTTTAAAATAAGTAATACATTTTAGGAAGATCCTTATGAATTTCCTCGACAGAACATTGAAATAAAAAAAGTCTTAGGTGTGGGAGCCTTTGGAGAAGTGTATTATGCCAAAGCTTACAATCTAAATGGTATATCAGGGTTCACGATGGTTGCCGTGAAACTGCTAAGAGGTTAAGTAATAATTTTTAAATTGTTTTTTACAAGAAGTGATTAATAATACTTTTTCAATGAAAGCCATTTTTGATCAAACTTGGCCTTGAAACAAATGCGACAATGCAGCTGTAATAAGCTGAATCATGACACCTGTGCTAAAAATCCGACATTGACTTAAGATTTTTTTATTCAGAAGGTGCTCCTAAAGAAGAACAGACGGATTTCTTGGCGGAAATAAAAATGTTCAAAAACATTGGCGTTCACAAGAACGTCGTTAAGTTTCTGGGCTGTGTGACAAAAAGTCAGCCGTATATGACTATAATGGAACTGGTAGCAAACGGCGCTTTGAAAGAGTATCTTTTAAAATTGAGAGAAATATGGATCAAAAACAAAGACAGAAGGCTTTTCTTTCCAGAGTAAGGGTTCCTAATTTTACGGATTCGAATCAATTGATATTTTAATAATCAGAGTAACTACAATGGTAAAAAATTCTAACGGCATACTCAAATTCCTCTTGGGATATAATGGTCCAATCAAATTGTCGAAAATACCTTATTTTTTGCTTTACAGTAATTGAAAATATGTAAAAATTAGGAAAAATTCCCTAGAATTCAGTGAACCACTTTACTCCATCTGAATTTTTGGGCTTAATTTTGAAAATGGCGTCCAAAGTTCGCAAAAAGATTTTTTTATTTATAAAAAAAATTGAACATTTTAGAAAAAAAATGTTTCAAACAAAAGTTGTAGGAATTTTTAATACGGATGGAATAAGTCCAAATAGGGTTGCCAGATCTCCGGGTTTTGATGGTACATCTTCGGGTTCCGGATTAACATGTCATTTCTCCGGGTTTTCTGGAAAAATCGTGATTTCTTCGAACACATTTCTCACATTTTCTGATTCCTTTTTCTTTTGTTAGACATCGATTTCCTCGGGACCACTTTTTTTAGGCATCAATTATGTAAACAGGTCATATCTCCGGGTCTGTCACGAAATAGATCTGGTAACCCTAAGCCCAAACCGGGTATGACCAAAATTAATTAGTTATTGCAAAAAAACCGCTAAAAATCACAATTTTTACAAATAGCTGTATCTCTTTCAAAAATAAATATTTTTTTTATGAAGCTTGGTGAAGGGGTAGCTCTTGGTGAGCAAACTAAAATGATTTTTTCAAAATTGAAAAATATTTTATAGTTTTTGCAAAAATCGAGTTTTTCGAAAAAAAAGTGTTTTTATAAAATCACCATAATTCATAGGCCGCCACATCTTTAGGAACGGGGTTGGGCTTAAAATTTTCTTTAATAATTACACTATCATGTGCAAATATTGCGCGAGCCTCAAATCGATTTCAAATATCGCAAAAAAACTATCGAAAAATCGGTTTTCTTTTCGGTGCCATAAAACGTTGATTAACTTTTTGATTTCAATTCGTATCAAAATGTCGATACTGCCATTTGAAAGATGACATTTTTTCATGACTTTTAAAAAAGTCTGTCCTACGACCAAAATTGTTTTTTTCAAAAAATCGCCACAACCTCATTTATTAATATTAAGAGCTGAAATTTACACATGTTATAGTTGAATACTTGTATTTCTATATAAGAAATAGTCCACAACGATTGGTCCCATTTTCTTTCATTAAACTTTATTTTTATGGGCCCCGTATTGCTTGCTCGACTCGACACGTTGATGCGCGCAGTGGGGGGAGAAGACTATAGGACATACTACTATTGTAATGTATGTCGATCCTACATAACGAACTACGTGTATTTTTTCTTTTCATGTACATTTACATTTATAAAGCTTTTTTATCAGTTATGAATTTGTATATAATGGTACGTATTTTATTGATATAATAAAATAGTAAAAGTAATGTCGGTTAGTTGAAAGTAGAAAAAGTCTTGATTTATTAAACACGTAGATGCGAAAGCGTTGATTGCAAAACTAATGCGTGTAGCTGCCGAAAACATGTATTAAAATGTTCTAATTTATGTTTGAAGTGCAAAGATTACAATAATTGTTGTAATATCGAAGAAAAAACCATAGTTATTGAAGATATTGAGGAAGATATGGACGAGCATGTTTATCAGAAAATGACAATCGAATCAGACGAAGAAAACTTCATTGAATTCGACGGAATTTTTCCTAATTTTTACATATTTTCAATTATTGAACTATTTTTTGCCACCTGAAAAAGTAATTTGATTGGACTATAAATAGAATCTAGTATGTAGTGTTATTGAGATTATGAGATTATATCTGTAGCATCGTTTATTACCAAAATATTTTATAAATTTGTTTTTCTTCTGTATTTTCCAGTGACATGGACGAAAAACTGTTAAAAATGTCCGACCCAAAAGAATCAGGTGAGGTATTGGTGGATTGTTTTTTTTCTTGAGAAATTCTAATTTTAAAATATTTGATATCTACAAGTACCTAAATAATAAGATTGGGTGTAATTATAATAATCCATCTAAAAATATAAAAATGTGAGAGTTGAATGACGTTTGACTGTGCTGGATTCAGTTTTAGGTAGAGGCGTGCGTACTGTTTTTAGAAAAAGTTCAAAATAATCGGTAGGTATAATACATCATATGTATTGTATCATTTGATAACACTAACATACGTCTTAACTAAATGGAATTAGATGTGATAACATTGTTCTCCTACCCTTTGTTAGGTCGTTCAACTCTCAAACATTTTTAGATTGTCATTACTTCGATACCGATTTTTTCAAGATTACAAACTCACTAATACAGAATTAATGTGCTATGGATGTAGAACTAACAGATTGGTGTTTTTAGATTATATAATGAGGTTTGATGCTGACGTGCAAACTCCTCTTTTGTCAGATATCGGCAGCCGGCCCGAACCAGTGCTGGACCACAGGGAATTAGAGAATTTTGCTCTCCAGATCGCCACCGGGATGGCCTACTTGGAAAAAATTCCCGTAGTTCATAGGTAAGGCAAGAAATATGTCGGGAATAACTGGAAGGTGAAAATGTTATTCAATTTCATTTGTAGGGATTTGGCGGCGAGAAATATTTTGATCACGAAAGAGAAAATATTGAAAATATCGGATTTTGGGATGTCTAGGTGTGGTCCGTACGTCAATCGACATTTCAAGAAAGTGCCCTTGAGATGGATGGCCATTGAAGCCATTGAACAGTTCAAGACTGATAGTAAAAGTGACGTGTGGTCATTTGGGGTGCTCTTGTGGGAAATCGGCACGTTAGGTAAAGGATAAATGATATTTATTCATTTATTGCAAAGATTTGACTTGCTCTAGATTCCTTCATTTGTTTTCCTAGGCTTTACTTATGAAAAAATAGACTCAAACTGAAATAGTCAGCTGAAAACATACTAAATAGTTTGTAATGTTCTGTACTGAGTAGATCCTTTGTAACATTTTCTACTGATTTCACATCCATAGTACGATTTAAATGCGCAATTATCATTAGACAGTTGTTGTTTGTGATACGGAAGACGCTAAATGTTTAATTTTCACGTTTACGTATTAATTGTGTATATTTTAGGGGCATTTCCTTATGAGAATATACCAAACGACTTAATCCTGCAAGCGTTAAAATCGGGGGCTCGTCTTTCCAGACCGGAAATCTGCACCGACGACCTCTACACTTTGATGCGGAGGTGTTGGATTGAGAACCCTAAAGACAGGCCGACCTTCGCAGACATCGTCGAGGACTTTAACGCCAAAAAACACGTCTATGTGGACTTTAACCGGGTGAATCCTAACTATGTATTCCCACCTACGGATCCGAAATAGTGGTTTTGAGATAGTTCTGGAGATAAAATCTAAAAGGCGAAATGACTGCCAAACCAAGCGATCGAAGGTTAGAGCTGACCCAAAGAATTCTACTCTAAACCACTATGTCAACTACATTCTTTGAGATCTTGAAGAGTTTGTTATAATTAACTGAAGAATTGTGATCTATGTAAAGCTAAACTTATTAACAACAGTATTTATTTTAAAGTTCAAAAAGGTGTATATTTGATTGAATATTAAAGCCGAATCAGTTGTAAGTGTTGTGAGAAAATGGTACAAAATCATAGGATATTAGAAACTAAGGTACCTAATTATTAGTTGTAGGTATATATTAACGTTAATTTATAATGTGAATCTTAACTACTATCCAGATAAACGACAATAAAGCATTTTTTTTATTCTTCGTATTTCATTAATAAACAATTTAGGTTTAGCTACTTACAAAAGAAACTTAAGAGTGTTAACAAATTCAAGTACTTAAGTAAGACCGAGAGTAAGAATAACATTAATTAGGTATGTGTGTTTTTATAATTATTTGTACATAATAGTACAACAAAATCATTTTCAAACGATAGGCATGCCTTTTTATTATTATTACAAGGTTTTATTTAACTTGCCTTGTTAGTATGGGTAAAATCTGGCCACTGAATTTTAAAGCAGTTATCCCCAACCGATTTAGCTGAAATTTTGCATACCCTTTTAGTTTGGATGACAATGCATGGTTATCTAAGTGACGTCATTTTAAATCCAATATGGCGGATCCCCATGATATGGGTATCAAATGAATGGGTTTGCTGAGAAGAATACGAAAATAAAATGACGTCACTAAAAGCTTGTTTAAAAAAAAAATTATTCATGAACTTTTTAATACACCTGCCTGTTCAATTACTCCCTTTGGAGCGCAAGATATGGACACAAATATATTTGATATGCAACTTCATTTCCGCCATCTTGAGTGTCCAGACGCCATCTGTTGTTCTTAAATTTTACTAATAGACCTTGCCGTGTTATTTTTTCTTTTGATTATCAAAATAGGTATTGGGGTTGTTTTATTCTTTATTTATTTTACATTTATTTTCAATCACAAGAAAATCACACATAACGGCAGCTTTTCGTCGTGAGAGCGGGTCGTAGGTTAGGAAGCAGCTAGCTAAAATTGTGTATACTGTATGGTGTTAAATTAGGGCGCCACGTAACTTATGAGTGTAAGTTATCTAGCTG